>NW_028159239.1:0-40000 GCF_964263955.1 Coregonus lavaretus
CACTAGTCTCTACTCCCAGTGTATTGGTTCCCCTATGTGTCTATGGTAGTCTCCACTAGTCTCTTACTCCAGTGTATGTGGTGTCCCTATGCTAGGTCTCACTAGTCTCTACTCCCAGTGTATGTGGTGTCCTATGGTCTAGTCTCACTAGTCTCTACTCCCAGTGTATGTGGTGTCCTATGAGTCTCACTAGTCTCTACTCCCAGTGTATGTGGTGTCCTATGGTCTCACTAGTCTCTACTCCAGTGTATGTGGTGTCTATGGTCTTAGTCTCACTAGTCTCTACTCCCTGTGTATGTGGTGTCCTATGGTCTCCACTAGTCTCTACTCCCAGTGTATGTGGTGTCCTAGGTCTTAGTCTCACTAGTCTCTACCTCCCAGTGTATGTGGGTGTCCTACTGGTCTTAGTCCTCACTAGTCTCTACTCCCAGTGTATGTGGTGTCCTATGGTCTCACTAGTCTCTACTCCCAGTGTATGTGGTGTCCTATGGTCTTAGTCTCACTAGTCTCTACTCCCAGTGTATGTGGTTGTCCTATGGTCTAGTCTCACTAGTCTCTACTCCCAGTGTATGTGGTGTTCCTATGGTCTAGTCTCACTAGTCTCTACTCCCAGTGTATGTGGTGTCCTATGGTCTTAGTCTCACTAGTCTCTACTCCCAGTGTATGTGGTGTCCTATGGTCTTAGTCTCACTAGTCTCTCTCCAGTGTATGTGGTGTCCTATGGTCTCTCACTAGTCTCTACTCCCAGTGTATGTGGTGTCCTATGGTCTAGTCTCACTAGTCTCTACTCCAAGTGTATGTGGTGTCCTATGGTCTCACTAGTCTCTACTCCCAGTGTATGTGGTGTCCTATGGTCTCACTAGTCTCTACTCCCAGTGTATGTGGTGTCCTATGGTCTCACTAGTCTCTACTCCCAGTGTATGTGTGTCCTATGGTCTCACTAGTCTCTACTCCAGTGTATGTGGTGTCCTATGGTCTTAGCTCACTAGTCTCTACTCCCAGTGTATGTGGTGTCCTATGGTCTCACTAGTCTCTACTCCCAGTGTATGTGGTGTCCTATGGTCTTAGTCTCACTAGTCTCTACTCCAGTGTATGTGGTGTCCTATGGTCTTAGTCTCACTAGTCTCTACTCCCAGTGTATGTGGTGTCCTATGGTCTAGTCTCACTAGTCTCTACTCCCAGTGTATGTGGTGTCCTATGGTCTCACTAGTCTCTACTCCCAGTGTATGTGGTGTCCTATGGTCTAGTCTCACTAGTCTCTACTCCCAGTGTATGTGGTGTCCTATGGTCTTAGTCTCACTAGTCTCTACTCCCAGTGTATGTGGTGTCCTATGGTCTTAGGTCTCACTAGTCTCTACTCCCAGTGTATGTGGTGTCCTATGGTCTTAGTCTCACTAGTCTCTACTCCCCAGTGTATGTGGTGTCCTATGGTCTTAGTCTCACTAGTATCTACTCCCAGTGTATGTGGTGTCCTATGGTCTTAGTCTCACTAGTCTCTACTCCCAGTGTATGTGGTGTCCTATGGTCTTAGTCTCACTAGTCTCTACTCCCAGTGTATGTGGTGTCCTATGGTCTTAGTCTCACTAGTCTCTACTCCCAGTGTATGTGGTGTCCTATGGTCTTAGTCTCACTAGTCTCTACTCCCAGTGTATGTGGTGTCCTATGGTCTTAGTCTCACTAGTCTCTACTCCCAGTGTATGTGGTGTCCTATGGTCTTAGTCTCACTAGTCTCTACTCCCAGTGTATGTGGTGTCCTATGGTCTTAGTCTCACTAGTCTCTACTTCCAGTGTATGTGGTGTCCTATGGTCTCACTAGTCTCTACTCCCAGTGTATGTGGTGTCCTATGGTCTTAGTCTCACTAGTCTCTACTCCCAGTGTATGTGGTGTCCTATGGTCTTAGTCTCACTAGTCTCTACTCCCAGTGTATGTGGTGTCCTATGGTCTTAGTCTCACTAGTCTCTACTCCCAGTGTATGTGGTGTCCTATAGTCTCACTAGTCTCTACTCCCAGTGTATGTGGTGTCCTATGGTCTTAGTCTCACTAGTCTCTACTCCCAGTGTATGTGGTGTCCTATGGTCTTAGTCTCACTAGTCTCTACTCCCAGTGTATGTGGTGTCCTATGGTCTTAGTCTCACTAGTCTCTACTCCCAGTGTATGTGGTGTCCTATGGTCTCACTAGTCTCTACTCCCAGTGTATGTGGTGTCATATGGTCTCACTAGTCTCTACTCCAGTGTATGTGGTGTCCTATGGTCTTAGTCTCACTAGTCTCTACTCCCAGTGTATGTGGTGTCCTATGGTCTTAGTCTCACTAGTCTCTACTCCCAGTGTATGTGGTGTCCTATGGTCTCACTAGTCTCTACTCCCAGTGTATGTGGTGTCCTATGGTCTTAGTCTCACTAGTCTCTACTCCCAGTGTATGTGGTGTCCTATGGTCTCACTAGTCTCTACTCCCAGTGTATGTGGTGTCCTATGGTCTAGTCTCACTAGTCTCTACTCCCAGTGTATGTGGTGTCCTATGGTCTTAGTCTCACTAGTCTCTACTCCCAGTGTATGTGGTGTCCTATGGTCTCACTAGTCTCTACTCCCAGTGTATGTGGTGTCCTATGGTCTCACTAGTCTCTACTCCCAGTGTATGTGGTGTCCTATGGTCTCACTAGTCTCTACTCCCAGTGTATGTGGTGTCCTATGGTCTTAGTCTCACTAGTCTCTACTCCCAGTGTATGTGGTGTCCTATGGTCTTAGTCTCACTAGTCTCTACACCAGTGTATGTGGTGTCCCTATGGTCTCACTAGTCTCTACTCCCAGTGTATGTGGTGTCCTATGGTCTCACTAGTCTCTACTCCAGTGTATGTGGTGTCCTATGGTCTCACTAGTCTCTACTCCCAGTGTATGTGGTGTCCTATGGTCTTAGTCTCACTAGTCTCTACTCCCAGTGTATGTGGTGTCCTATGGTCTTAGTCTCACTAGTCTCTACTCCCAGTGTATGTGGTGTCCTATGGTCTCACTAGTCTCTACTCCCAGTGTATGTGGTGTCCTATGGTCTTAGTCTCACTAGTCTCTACTCCCAGTGTATGTGGTGTCCTATGGTCTCACTAGTCTCTACTCCCAGTGTATGTGGTGTCCTATGGTCTCACTAGTCTCTACTCCCAGTGTATGTGGTGTCCTATGGTCTTAGTCTCACTAGTCTCTACTCCCAGTGTATGTGGTGTCCTATGGTCTCACTAGTCTCTACTCCCAGTGTATGTGGTGTCCTATGGTCTCACTAGTCTCTACTCCCAGTGTATGTGGTGTCCTATGGTCTTAGTCTCACTAGTCTCTACTCCCAGTGTATGTGGTGTCCTATGGTCTTAGTCTCACTAGTCTCTACTCCCAGTGTATGTGGTGTCCTATGGTCTTAGTCTCACTAGTCTCTACTCCCAGTGTATGTGGTGTCCTATGGTCTCACTAGTCTCTACTCCCAGTGTATGTGGTGTCCTATGGTCTCACTAGTCTCTACTCCCAGTGTATGTGGTGTCCTATGGTCTTAGTCTCACTAGTCTCTACTCCCAGTGTATGTGGTGTCCTATGGTCTTAGTCTCACTAGTCTCTACTCCCAGTGTATGTGGTGTCCTATGGTCTCACTAGTCTCTACTCCCAGTGTATGTGGTGTCCTATGGTCTCACTAGTCTCTACTCCCAGTGTATGTGGTGTCCTATGGTCTCACTAGTCTCTACTCCCAGTGTATGTGGTGTCCTATGGTCTCACTAGTCTCTACTCCCAGTGTATGTGTGTCCTATGGTCTCACTAGTCTCTACTCCCAGTGTATGTGGTGTCCTATGGTCTTAGTCTCACTAGTCTCTACTCCCAGTGTATGTGGTGTCCCTATGGTCTCACTAGTCTCTACTCCCAGTGTATGTGTGTCCTATGGTCTTAGTCTCACTAGTCTCTACTCCCAGTGTATGTGGTGTCCTATGGTCTTAGTCTCACTAGTCTCTACTCCCAGTGTATGTGGTGTCCTATGGTCTTAGTCTCACTAGTCTCTACTCCCAGTGTATGTGGTGTCCTATGGTCTCACTAGTCTCTACTCCCAGTGTATGTGGTGTCCTATAGTCTCACTAGTCTCTACTCCCAGTGTATGTGGTGTCCTATGGTCTTAGTCTCACTAGTCTCTACTCCCAGTGTATGTGGTGTCCTATGGTCTTAGTCTCACTAGTCTCTACTCCCAGTGTATGTGGTGTCCTATGGTCTTAGTCTCACTAGTCTCTACTCCCAGTGTATGTGGTGTCCTTGTCTAGTCTCACTAGTCTCTACTCCCAGTGTATGTGGTGTCCTATGGTCTTAGTCTCACTAGTCTCTACTCCCAGTGTATGTGGTGTCCTATGTCTAGTCTCACTAGTCTCTACTCCCAGTGTATTGGTGTCCTATGGTCTTAGTCTCACTAGTCTCTACTCCCAGTGTATGTGGTGTCCTATGGTCTTAGTCTCACTAGTCTCTACTCCCAGTGTATGTGGTGTCCTATGGTCTTAGTCTCACTAGTCTCTACTCCCAGTGTATGTGGTGTCCTATGGTCTTAGTCTCACTAGTCTCTACTCCCAGTGTATGTGGTGTCCTATGGTCTTAGTCTCACTAGTCTCTACTCCCAGTGTATGTGGTGTCCTATGGTCTCACTAGTCTCTACTCCCAGTGTATGTGGTGTCCTATGGTCTTAGTCTCACTAGTCTCTACTCCCAGTGTATGTGGTGTCCTATGGTCTTAGTCTCACTAGTCTCTACTCCCAGTGTATGTGGTGTCCTATGGTCTTAGTCTCACTAGTCTCTACTCCCAGTGTATGTGGTGTCCTATAGTCTCACTAGTCTCTACTCCCAGTGTATGTGGTGTCCTATGGTCTTAGTCTCACTAGTCTCTACTCCCAGTGTATGTGGTGTCCTATGGTCTTAGTCTCACTAGTCTCTACTCCCAGTGTATGTGGTGTCCTATGGTCTTAGTCTCACTAGTCTCTACTCCCAGTGTATGTGGTGTCCTATAGTCTCACTAGTCTCTACTCCCAGTGTATGTGGTGTCCTATGGTCTTAGTCTCACTAGTCTCTACTCCCAGTGTATGTGGTGTCCTATGGTCTTAGTCTCACTAGTCTCTACTCCCAGTGTATGTGGTGTCCTATGGTCTAGTCTCACTAGTCTCTACTCCCAGTGTATGTGGTGTCCTATGGTCTCACTAGTCTCTACTCCCAGTGTATGTGGTGTCCTATGGTCTCACTAGTCTCTACTCCCAGTGTATGTGGTGTCCTATGGTCTTAGTCTCACTAGTCTCTACTCCCAGTGTATGTGGTGTCCTATGGTTAGTCTCACTAGTCTCTACTCCCAGTGTATGTGGTGTCCTATGGTTCACTAGTCTCTACTCCCAGTGTATGTGGTGTCCTATGGTCTTAGTCTCACTAGTCTCTACTCCCAGTGTATGTGGTGTCCTATGGTCTCACTAGTCTCTACTCCCAGTGTATGTGGTGTCCTATGTCTCACTAGTCTCTACTCCCAGTGTATGTGGTGTCCTATGGTCTTAGTCTCACTAGTCTCTACTCCCAGTGTATGTGGTGTCCTAAGTCTCACTAGTCTCTACTCCCAGTGTATGTGGTGTCTATGGTCTCACTAGTCTCTACTCCCAGTGTATGTGGTGTCCTATGGTCTCACTAGTCTCTACTCCAGTGTATGTGGTGTCCTATGGTCTTAGTCTCACTAGTCTCTACTCCCAGTGTATGTGGTGTCCTATGGTCTTAGTCTCACTAGTCTCTACTCCCAGTGTATGTGGTGTCCTATGGTCTCACTAGTCTCTACTCCCAGTGTATGTGGTGTCCTATGGTCTCACTAGTCTCTACTCCCAGTGTATGTGGTGTCCTATGGTCTCACTAGTCTCTACTCCCAGTGTATGTGGTGTCCTATGGTCTTAGTCTCACTAGTCTCTACTCCCAGTGTATGTGGTGTTCCTATGGTCTTAGTCTCACTAGTCTCTACTCCCAGTGTATGTGGTGTCCTATGGTCTCACTAGTCTCTACTCCCAGTGTATGTGGTGTCCTATGGTCTTAGTCTCACTAGTCTCTACTCCCAGTGTATGTGGTGTCCTATGGTCTCACTAGTCTCTACTCCCAGTGTATGTGGTGTCCTATGTCTCACTAGTCTCTACTCCCAGTGTATGTGGTGTCCTATGGTCTTAGTCTCACTAGTCTCTACTCCCAGTGTATGTGGTGTCCTATGGTCTCACTAGTCTCTACTCCAGTGTATGTGGTGTCCTATGGTCTTAGTCTCACTAGTCTCTACTCCCAGTGTATGTGGTGTCCTATGGTCTTAGTCTCACTAGTCTCTACTCCCAGTGTATGTGGTGTCCTATGGTCTTAGTCTCACTAGTCTCTACTCCCAGTGTATGTGGTGTCCTATGGTCTTAGTCTCACTAGTCTCTACTCCCAGTGTATGTGGTGTCCTATGGTTTCTCACTAGTCTCTACTCCAGTGTATGTGGTGTCCTATGGTCTCACTAGTCTCTACTCCCAGTGTATGTGGTGTCCTATGGTCTTAGTCTCACTAGTCTCTACTCCCAGTGTATGTGGTGTCATATGGTCTTAGTCTCACTAGTCTCTACTCCCAGTGTATGTGGTGTCCTATGGTCTCACTAGTCTCTACTCCAGTGTATGTGGTGTCCTATGGTCTCACTAGTCTCTACTCCCAGTGTATGTGGTGTCCTATGGTCTCACTAGTCTCTACTCCCAGTGTATGTGGTGTCCTATGGTCTCACTAGTCTCTACTCCCAGTGTATGTGGTGTCCTATGGTCTCACTAGTCTCTACTCCCAGTGTATGTGGTGTCCTATGGTCTTAGTCTCACTAGTCTCTACTCCCAGTGTATGTGGTGTCCTATGGTCTCACTAGTCTCTACTCCCAGTGTATGTGGTGTCCTATGGTCTTAGTCTCACTAGTCTCTACTCCCAGTGTATGTGGTGTCCTATGGTCTTAGTCTCACTAGTCTCTACTCCCAGTGTATGTGGTGTCCTATGGTCTTAGTCTCACTAGTCTCTACTCCCAGTGTATGTGGTGTCCTATGGTCTTAGCTCACTAGTCTCTACTCCCAGTGTATGTGGTGTCCTATAGTCTCACTAGTCTCTACTCCCAGTGTATGTGGTGTCCTATGGTCTTAGTCTCACTAGTCTCTACTCCAGTGTATGTGGTGTCCTATGGTCTTAGTCTCACTAGTCTCTACTCCCAGTGTATGTGGTGTCCTATGGTCTTAGTCTCACTAGTCTCTACTCCCAGTGTATGTGGTGTCCTATGGTCTTAGTCTCACTAGTCTCTACTCCCAGTGTATGTGGTGTCCTATGGTCTTAGTCTCACTAGTCTCTACTCCCAGTGTATGTGGTGTCCTATGGTCTTAGTCTCACTAGTCTCTACTCCCAGTGTATGTGGTGTCCTATGGTCTTAGTCTCACTAGTCTCTACTCCAGTGTATGTGGTGTCCTATGGTCTTAGTCTCACTAGTCTCTACTCCCAGTGTATGTGGTGTCCTATGGTCTTAGTCTCACTAGTCTCTACTCCCAGTGTATGTGGTGTCCTATGGTCTTAGTCTCACTAGTCTCTACTCCCAGTGTATGTGGTGTCCTATGGTCTTAGTCTCACTAGTCTCTACTCCCAGTGTATGTGGTGTCCTATGGTCTCACTAGTCTCTACTCCCAGTGTATGTGGTGTCCTATGGTCTTAGTCTCACTAGTCTCTACTCCCAGTGTATGTGGTGTCCTATGGTCTTAGTCTCACTAGTCTCTACTCCCAGTGTATGTGGTGTCCTATGGTCTTAGTCTCACTAGTCTCTACTCCCAAGTGTATGTGGTGTCCTATTGTCTCACTAGTCTCTACTCCCAGTGTATGTGGTGTCCTATGGTCTTAGTCTCACTAGTCTCTACTCCCAGTGTATGTGGTGTCCTATGGTCTTAGTCTCACTAGTCTCTACTCCCAGTGTATGTGGTGTCCTATGGTCTTAGTCTCACTAGTCTCTACTCCCAGTGTATGTGGTGTCCTATGGTCTCACTAGTCTCTACTCCCAGTGTATGTGGTGTCATATGGTCTTCACTAGTCTCTACTCCCAGTGTATGTGGTGTCCTATGGCTTAGTCTCACTAGTCTCTACTCCCAGTGTATGTGGTGTCCTATGGTCTTAGTCTCACTAGTCTCTACTCCCAGTGTATGTGGTGTCCTATGGTCTCACTAGTCTCTACTCCCAGTGTATGTGGTGTCCTATGGTCTTAGTCTCATAGTCTCTACTCCCAGTGTATGTGGTGTCCTATGGTCTCACTAGTCTCTACTCCCAGTGTATGTGGTGTCCTATGGTCTCACTAGTCTCTACTCCCAGTGTATGTGGTGTCCTATGGTCTTAGTCTCACTAGTCTCTACTCCCAGTGTATGTGGTGTCCTATGGTCTCACTAGTCTCTACTCCCAGTGTATGTGGTGTCCTATGGTCTCACTAGTCTCTACTCCCAGTGTATGTGGTGTCCTATGGTCTCACTAGTCTCTACTCCCAGTGTATGTGGTGTCCTATGGTCTTAGTCTCACTAGTCTCTACTCCCAGTGTATGTGGTGTCCTATGGTCTTAGTCTCACTAGTCTCTACCCCAGTGTATGTGGTGTCCTATGGTCTCACTAGTCTCTACTCCCAGTGTATGTGGTGTCCTATGGTCTCACTAGTCTCTACTCCCAGTGTATGTGGTGTCCTATGGTCTCACTAGTCTCTACTCCCAGTGTATGTGGTGTCCTATGGTCTCACTAGTCTCTACTCCCAGTGTATGTGGTGTCCTATGGTCTCCACTAGTCTCTACTCCCAGTGTATGTGGTGTCCTATGGTCTCACTAGTCTCTACTCCAGTGTATGTGGTGTCCTATGGTCTCACTAGTCTCTACTCCCAGTGTATGTGGTGTCCTATGGTCTCACTAGTCTCTACTCCCAGTGTATGTGGTGTCCTATGGTCTTAGTCTCACTAGTCTCTACTCCCAGTGTATGTGGTGTCCTATGGTCTTAGTCTCACTAGTCTCTACTCCAGTGTATGTGGTGTCCTATGGTCTCACTAGTCTCTACTCCCAGTGTATGTGGTGTCCTATGGTCTCACTAGTCTCTACTCCCAGTGTATGTGGTGTCCTATGGTCTCACTAGTCTCTACTCCCAGTGTATGTGGTGTCCTATGGTCTCACTAGTCTCTACTCCCAGTGTATGTGGTGTCCTATGGTCTCACTAGTCTCTACTCCCAGTGTATGTGGTGTCCTATGGTCTAACTAGTCTCTACTCCAGTGTATGTGGTGTCCTATGGTCTCACTAGTCTCTACTCCCAGTGTATGTGGTGTCCTATGGTCTTAGTCTCACTAGTCTCTACTCCCAGTGTATGTGGTGTCCTATGGTCTTAGTCTCACTAGTCTCTACTCCCAGTGTATGTGGTGTCCTATGGTCTTAGTCTCACTAGTCTCTACTCCCAGTGTATGTGTGTCCTATGGTCTTAGTCTAACTAGTCTCTACTCCCAGTGTATGTTGTGTCCTATGGTCTTAGTCTCACTAGTCTCTACTCCCAGTGTATGTGGTGTCCTATGGTCTTAGTCTCACTAGTCTCTACTCCCAGTGTATGTGGTGTCCTATGGTCTTAGTCTCACTAGTCTCTACTCCCAGTGTATGTGGTGTCCTATGGTCTCTAGTCTCACCCCTTATGGTCTTTCTCACTTCTCCCAGTGTATGTGGTGTCCTATGGTCTTAGTCTCACTAGTCTCTACTCCCAGTGTATGTGGTGTCCTATGGTCTCACTAGTCTCTACTCCCAGTGTATGTGGTGTCCTATGGTCTTAGTCTCACTAGTCTCTACTCCCAGTGTATGTGGTGTCCTATGGTCTTAGTCCCACTAGTCTCTACTCCAGTGTATGTGGTGTCCTATGGTCTTAGTCTCACTAGTCTCTACTCCCAGTGTATGTGGTGTCCTATGGTCTCACTAGTCTCTACTCCCAGTGTATGTGGTGTCCTATGGTCTTAGTCTCACTAGTCTCTACTCCCAGTGTATGTGGTGTCCTATGGTCTCACTAGTCTCTACTCCAGTGTATGTGGTGTCCTATGGTCTCACTAGTCTCTACTCCCAGTGTATGTGGTGTCCTATGGTCTTAGTCTCACTAGTCTCTACTCCCAGTGTATGTGGTGTCCTATGGTCTCACTAGTCTCTACTCCCAGTGTATGTGGTGTCCTATGGTCTTAGTCTCACTAGTCTCTACTCCCAGTGTATGTGGTGTCCTGTGGTCTTAGTCTCACTAGTCTCTACTCCCAGTGTATGTGGTGTCCTATGGTCTTAGTCTCACTAGTCTCTACTCCCAGTGTATGTGGTGTCCTATGGTCTTAGTCTCACTAGTCTCTACTCCCAGTGTATGTGGTGTCCTATGGTCTTAGTCTCACTAGTCTCTTCTTCCAGTGTATGTGGTGTCCTATGGTCTCACTAGTCTCTACTCCCAGTGTATGTGGTGTCCTATGGTCTTAGTCTCACTAGTCTCTACTCCCAGTGTATGTGGTGTCATATGGTCTTAGTCTCACTAGTCTCTACTCCCAGTGTATGTGGTGTCCTATGGTCTCACTAGTCTCTACTCCCAGTGTATGTGGTGTCCTATGGTCTCACTAGTCTCTACTCCCAGTGTATGTGGTGTCCTATGGTCTCACTATTCTCTACTCCCAGTGTATGTGGTGTCCTATGGTCTCACTAGTCTCTACTCCCAGTGTATGTGGTGTCCTATGGTCTCACTAGTCTCTACTCCCAGTGTATGTGGTGTCCTATGGTCTCACTAGTCTCTACTCCCAGTGTATGTGGTGTCATATGGTCTCACTAGTCTCTACTCCCAGTGTATGTGGTGTCCTATGGTCTCACTAGTCTCTACTCCCAGTGTATGGGGTGTCCTATGGTCTTAGTCTCACTAGTCTCTACTCCCAGTGTATGTGGTGTCCTATGGTCTCACTAGTCTCTACTCCCAGTGTATGTGGTGTCATATGGTCTCACTAGTCTCTACTCCCAGTGTATGTGGTGTCCTATGGTCTCACTAGTCTCTACTCCCAGTGTATGGGGTGTCCTATGGTCTTAGTCTCACTAGTCTCTACTCCCAGTGTATGTGGTGTCCTATGGTCTCACCAGTCTCTACTCCCAGTGTATGTGGTGTCCTATGGTCTCACTAGTCTCTACTCCCAGTGTATGTGGTGTCCTATGGTCTTAGTCTCACTAGTCTCTACTCCCAGTGTATGTGGTGTCCTATGGTCTCACTAGTCTCTACTCCCAGTGTATGTGGTGTCCTATGGTCTTAGTCTCACTAGTCTCTACTCCCAGTGTATGTGGTGTCCTATGGTCTCACGTAGTCTCTACTCCCAGTGTATGTGGTGTCCTATGGTCTTAGTCTCACTAGTCTCTACTCCCAGTGTATGTGGTGTCCTATGGTCTCACTAGTCTCTACTCCCAGTGTATGTGGTGTCCTATGGTCTTAGTCTCACTAGTCTCTACTCCCAGTGTATGTGGTGTCCTATGGTCTCACTAGTCTCTACTCCCAGTGTATGTGGTGTCCTATGGTCTCAGTAGTCTCTACTCCCAGTGTATGTGGTGTCCTATGGTCTTAGTCTCACTAGTCTCTACTCCCAGTGTATGTGGTGTCCTATGGTCTCACTAGTCTCTACTCCCAGTGTATGTAGTGTCCTATGGTCTCACTAGTCTATACTCCCAGTGTATGTGGTGTCCTATGGTCTTAGTCTCACTAGTCTCTACTCCCAGTGTATGTGGTGTCCTATGGTCTCACTAGTCTCTACTCCCAGTGTATGTGGTGTCCTATGGTCTTAGTCTCACTAGTCTCTACTCCCAGTGTATGTAGTGTCCTATGGTCTCACTAGTCTCTACTCCCAGTGTATGTGGTGTCCTATGGTCTTAGTCTCACTAGTCTCTACTCCCAGTGTATGTGGTGTCCTATGGTCTTAGTCTCACTAGTCTCTACTCCCAGTGTATGTGGTGTCCTATGGTCTTAGTCTCACTAGTCTCTACTCCCAGTGTATGTGGTGTCCTATGGTCTTAGTCCCACTAGTCTCTACTTCCAGTGTATGTGGTGTCCTATGGTCTTAGTCTCACTAGTCTCTACTCCCAGTGTATGTGGTGTCCTATGGTCTCACTAGTCTCTACTCCCAGTGTATGTGGTGTCCTATGGTCTTAGTCTCACTAGTCTCTACTCCCAGTGTATGTGGTGTCCTATGGTCTCACTAGTCTCTACTCCCAGTGTATGTGGTGTCCTATGGTCTCACTAGTCTCTACTCCCAGTGTATGTGGTGTCCTATGGTCTTAGTCTCACTAGTCTCTACTCCCAGTGTATGTGGTGTCCTATGGTCTCACTAGTCTCTACTCCCAGTGTATGTGGTGTCCTATGGTCTTAGTCTCACTAGTCTCTACTCCCAGTGTATGTGGTGTCCTGTGGTCTTAGTCTCACTAGTCTCTACTCCCAGTGTATGTGGTGTCCTATGGTCTTAGTCTCACTAGTCTCTACTCCCAGTGTATGTGGTGTCCTATGGTCTTAGTCTCACTAGTCTCTACTCCCAGTGTATGTGGTGTCCTATGGTCTTAGTCTCACTAGTCTCTTCTTCCAGTGTATGTGGTGTCCTATGGTCTCACTAGTCTCTACTCCCAGTGTATGTGGTGTCCTATGGTCTTAGTCTCACTAGTCTCTACTCCCAGTGTATGTGGTGTCATATGGTCTTAGTCTCACTAGTCTCTACTCCCAGTGTATGTGGTGTCCTATGGTCTCACTAGTCTCTACTCCCAGTGTATGTGGTGTCCTATGGTCTCACTAGTCTCTACTCCCAGTGTATGTGGTGTCCTATGGTCTCACTAGTCTCTACTCCCAGTGTATGTGGTGTCCTATGGTCTCACTAGTCTCTACTCCCAGTGTATGTGGTGTCCTATGGTCTCACTAGTCTCTACTCCCAGTGTATGTGGTGTACTATGGTCTTAGTCTCACTAGTCTCTACTCCCAGTGTATGTGGTGTCCTATGGTCTCACTAGTCTCTACTCCCAGTGTATGTGGTGTCCTATGGTCTTAGTCTCACTAGTCTCTACTCCCAGTGTATGTGGTGTCCTATGGTCTTAGTCTCACTAGTCTCTACTCCCAGTGTATGTGGTGTCCTATGGTCTTAGTCTCACTAGTCTCTACTCCCAGTGTATGTGGTGTCCTATGGTCTCACTAGTCTCTACTCCCAGTGTATGTGGTGTCCTATAGTCTCACTAGTCTCTACTCCCAGTGTATGTGGTGTCCTATGGTCTTAGTCTCACTAGTCTCTACTCCCAGTGTATGTGGTGTCCTATGGTCTTAGTCTCACTAGTCTCTACTCCCAGTGTATGTGGTGTCCTATGGTCTTAGTCTCACTAGTCTCTACTCCCAGTGTATGTGGTGTCCTATGGTCTTAGTCTCAATAGTCTCTACTCCCAGTGTATGTGGTGTCCTATGGTCTTAGTCTCACTAGTCTCTACTCCCAGTGTATGTGGTGTCCTATGGTCTTAGTCTCACTAGTCTCTACTCCCAGTGTATGTGGTGTCCTATGGTCTCACTAGTCTCTACTCCCAGTGTATGTGGTGTCCTATGGTCTTAGTCTCACTAGTCTCTACTCCCAGTGTTTGTGGTGTCCTATGGTCTCACTAGTCTCTACTCCCAGTGTATGTGGTGTCCTATGGTCTTAGTCTCACTAGTCTCTTCTTCCAGTGTATGTGGTGTCCTATGGTCTCACTAGTCTCTACTCCCAGTGTATGTGGTGTCCTATGGTCTTAGTCTCACTAGTCTCTACTCCCAGTGTATGTGGTGTCCTATGGTCTTAGTCTCACTAGTCTCTACTCCCAGTGTATGTGGTGTCCTATGGTCTTAGTCTCACTAGTCTCTACTCCCAGTGTATGTGGTGTCCTATAGTCTCACTAGTCTCTACTCCCAGTGTATGTGGTGTCCTATGGTCTTAGTCTCACTAGTCTCTACTCCCAGTGTATGTGGTGTCCTATGGTCTTAGTCTCACTAGTCTCTACTCCCAGTGTATGTGGTGTCCTATGGTCTTAGTCTCACTAGTCTCTACTCCCAGTGTATGTGGTGTCCTATGGTCTCACTAGTCTCTACTCCCAGTGTATGTGGTGTCCTATGGTCTTAGTCTCACTAGTCTCTACTCCCAGTGTATGTGGTGTCCTATGGTCTCACTAGTCTCTACTCCCAGTGTATGTGGTGTCCTATGGTCTCACTAGTCTCTACTCCCAGTGTATGTGGTGTCCTATGGTCTCACTAGTCTCTACTCCCAGTGTATGTGGTGTCCTATGGTCTCACTAGTCTCTACTCCCAGTGTATGTGGTGTCCTATGGTCTAACTAGTCTCTACTCCCAGTGTATGTGGTGTCCTATGGTCTCACTAGTCTCTACTCCCAGTGTATGTGGTGTCCTATGGTCTTAGTCTCACTAGTCTCTACTCCCAGTGTATGTGGTGTCCTATGGTCTTAGTCTCACTAGTCTCTACTCCCAGTGTATGTGGTGTCCTATGGTCTTAGTCTCACTAGTCTCTACTCCCAGTGTATGTGGTGTCCTATGGTCTTAGTCTAACTAGTCTTTACTCCCAGTGTATGTTGTGTCCAATGGTCTTAGTCTCACTAGTCTCTACTCCCAGTGTATGTGGTGTCCTATGGTCTTAGTCTCACTAGTCTCTACTCCCAGTGTATGTTGTGTCCTATGGTCTTAGTCTCACTAGTCTCTACTCCCAGTGTATGTGGTGTCCTATGGTCTTAGTCTCACTAGTCTCTACTCCCAGTGTATGTGGTGTCCTATGGTCTCACTAGTCTCTACTCCCAGTGTATGTGGTGTCCTATGGTCTTAGTCTCACTAGTCTCTACTCCCAGTGTATGTGGTGTCCTATGGTCTTAGTCCCACTAGTCTCTACTCCCAGTGTATGTGGTGTCCTATGGTCTTAGTCTCACTAGTCTCTACTCCCAGTGTATGTGGTGTCCTATGGTCTCACTAGTCTCTACTCCCAGTGTATGTGGTGTCCTATGGTCTTAGTCTCACTAGTCTCTACTCCCAGTGTATGTGGTGTCCTATGGTCTCACTAGTCTCTACTCCCAGTGTATGTGGTGTCCTATGGTCTCACTAGTCTCTACTCCCAGTGTATGTGGTGTCCTATGGTCTTAGTCTCACTAGTCTCTACTCCCAGTGTATGTGGTGTCCTATGGTCTCACTAGTCTCTACTCCCAGTGTATGTGGTGTCCTATGGTCTTAGTCTCACTAGTCTCTACTCCCAGTGTATGTGGTGTCCTGTGGTCTTAGTCTCACTAGTCTCTACTCCCAGTGTATGTGGTGTCCTATGGTCTTAGTCTCACTAGTCTCTACTCCAGTGTATGTGGTGTCCTATGGTCTTAGTCTCACTAGTCTCTACTCCCAGTGTATGTGGTGTCCTATGGTCTTAGTCTCACTAGTCTCTTCTTCCAGTGTATGTGGTGTCCTATGGTCTCACTAGTCTCTACTCCCAGTGTATGTGGTGTCCTATGGTCTTAGTCTCACTAGTCTCTACTCCCAGTGTATGTGGTGTCATATGGTCTTAGTCTCACTAGTCTCTACTCCCAGTGTATGTGGTGTCCTATGGTCTCACTAGTCTCTACTCCCAGTGTATGTGGTGTCCTATGGTCTCACTAGTCTCTACTCCCAGTGTATGTGGTGTCCTATGGTCTCACTATTCTCTACTCCCAGTGTATGTGGTGTCCTATGGTCTCACTAGTCTCTACTCCCAGTGTATGTGGTGTCCTATGGTCTCACTAGTCTCTACTCCCAGTGTATGTGGTGTCCTATGGTCTCACTAGTCTCTACTCCCAGTGTATGTGGTGTCATATGGTCTCACTAGTCTCTACTCCCAGTGTATGTGGTGTCCTATGGTCTCACTAGTCTCTACTCCCAGTGTATGGGGTGTCCTATGGTCTTAGTCTCACTAGTCTCTACTCCCAGTGTATGTGGTGTCCTATGGTCTCACTAGTCTCTACTCCCAGTGTATGTGGTGTCATATGGTCTCACTAGTCTCTACTCCCAGTGTATGTGGTGTCCTATGGTCTCACTAGTCTCTACTCCCAGTGTATGGGGTGTCCTATGGTCTTAGTCTCACTAGTCTCTACTCCCAGTGTATGTGGTGTCCTATGGTCTCACCAGTCTCTACTCCCAGTGTATGTGGTGTCCTATGGTCTCACTAGTCTCTACTCCCAGTGTATGTGGTGTCCTATGGTCTTAGTCTCACTAGTCTCTACTCCCAGTGTATGTGGTGTCCTATGGTCTCACTAGTCTCTACTCCCAGTGTATGTGGTGTCCTATGGTCTTAGTCTCACTAGTCTCTACTCCCAGTGTATGTGGTGTCCTATGGTCTCAGTAGTCTCTACTCCCAGTGTATGTGGTGTCCTATGGTCTTAGTCTCACTAGTCTCTACTCCCAGTGTATGTGGTGTCCTATGGTCTCACTAGTCTCTACTCCCAGTGTATGTGGTGTCCTATGGTCTTAGTCTCACTAGTCTCTACTCCCAGTGTATGTGGTGTCCTATGGTCTCACTAGTCTCTACTCCCAGTGTATGTGGTGTCCTATGGTCTCAGTAGTCTCTACTCCCAGTGTATGTGGTGTCCTATGGTCTTAGTCTCACTATTTTCTACTCCCAGTGTATGTGGTGTCCTATGGTCTCACTAGTCTCTACTCCCAGTGTATGTAGTGTCCTATGGTCTCACTAGTCTATACTCCCAGTGTATGTGGTGTCCTATGGTCTTAGTCTCACTAGTCTCTACTCCCAGTGTATGTGGTGTCCTATGGTCTCACTAGTCTCTACTCCCAGTGTATGTGGTGTACTATGGTCTTAGTCTCACTAGTCTCTACTCCCAGTGTATGTAGTGTCCTATGGTCTCACTAGTCTCTACTCCCAGTGTATGTGGTGTCCTATGGTCTTAGTCTCACTAGTCTCTACTCCCAGTGTATGTGGTGTCCTATGGTCTTAGTCTCACTAGTCTCTACTCCCAGTGTATGTGGTGTCCTATGGTCTTAGTCTCACTAGTCTCTACTCCCAGTGTATGTGGTGTCCTATGGTCTTAGTCCCACTAGTCTCTACTTCCAGTGTATGTGGTGTCCTATGGTCTTAGTCTCACTAGTCTCTACTCCCAGTGTATGTGGTGTCCTATGGTCTCACTAGTCTCTACTCCCAGTGTATGTGGTGTCCTATGGTCTTAGTCTCACTAGTCTCTACTCCCAGTGTATGTGGTGTCCTATGGTCTCACTAGTCTCTACTCCCAGTGTATGTGGTGTCCTATGGTCTCACTAGTCTCTACTCCCAGTGTATGTGGTGTCCTATGGTCTTAGTCTCACTAGTCTCTACTCCCAGTGTATGTGGTGTCCTATGGTCTCACTAGTCTCTACTCCCAGTGTATGTGGTGTCCTATGGTCTTAGTCTCACTAGTCTCTACTCCCAGTGTATGTGGTGTCCTGTGGTCTTAGTCTCACTAGTCTCTACTCCCAGTGTATGTGGTGTCCTATGGTCTTAGTCTCACTAGTCTCTACTCCCAGTGTATGTGGTGTCCTATGGTCTTAGTCTCACTAGTCTCTACTCCCAGTGTATGTGGTGTCCTATGGTCTTAGTCTCACTAGTCTCTTCTTCCAGTGTATGTGGTGTCCTATGGTCTCACTAGTCTCTACTCCCAGTGTATGTGGTGTCCTATGGTCTTAGTCTCACTAGTCTCTACTCCCAGTGTATGTGGTGTCATATGGTCTTAGTCTCACTAGTCTCTACTCCCAGTGTATGTGGTGTCCTATGGTCTCACTAGTCTCTACTCCCAGTGTATGTGGTGTCCTATGGTCTCACTAGTCTCTACTCCCAGTGTATGTGGTGTCCTATGGTCTCACTAGTCTCTACTCCCAGTGTATGTGGTGTCCTATGGTCTCACTAGTCTCTACTCCCAGTGTATGTGGTGTCCTATGGTCTCACTAGTCTCTACTCCCAGTGTATGTGGTGTCCTATGGTCTCACTAGTCTCTACTCCCAGTGTATGTGGTGTCCTATGGTCTTAGTCTCACTAGTCTCTACTCCCAGTGTATGTGGTGTCCTATGGTCTCACTAGTCTCTACTCCCAGTGTATGTGGTGTCCTATGGTCTTAGTCTCACTAGTCTCTACTCCCAGTGTATGTGGTGTCCTATGGTCTTAGTCTCACTAGTCTCTACTCCCAGTGTATGTGGTGTCCTATGGTCTTAGTCTCACTAGTCTCTACTCCCAGTGTATGTGGTGTCCTATGGTCTCACTAGTCTCTACTCCCAGTGTATGTGGTGTCCTATAGTCTCACTAGTCTCTACTCCCAGTGTATGTGGTGTCCTATGGTCTTAGTCTCACTAGTCTCTACTCCCAGTGTATGTGGTGTCCTATGGTCTTAGTCTCACTAGTCTCTACTCCCAGTGTATGTGGTGTCCTATGGTCTTAGTCTCACTAGTCTCTACTCCCAGTGTATGTGGTGTCCTATGGTCTTAGTCTCACTAGTCTCTACTCCCAGTGTATGTGGTGTCCTATGGTCTTAGTCTCACTAGTCTCTACTCCCAGTGTATGTGGTGTCCTATGGTCTTAGTCTCACTAGTCTCTACTCCCAGTGTATGTGGTGTCCTATGGTCTCACTAGTCTCTACTCCCAGTGTATGTGGTGTCCTATGGTCTTAGTCTCACTAGTCTCTACTCCCAGTGTTTGTGGTGTCCTATGGTCTCACTAGTCTCTACTCCCAGTGTATGTGGTGTCCTATGGTCTTAGTCTCACTAGTCTCTTCTTCCAGTGTATGTGGTGTCCTATGGTCTCACTAGTCTCTACTCCCAGTGTATGTGGTGTCCTATGGTCTTAGTCTCACTAGTCTCTACTCCCAGTGTATGTGGTGTCCTATGGTCTTAGTCTCACTAGTCTCTACTCCCAGTGTATGTGGTGTCCTATGGTCTTAGTCTCACTAGTCTCTACTCCCAGTGTATGTGGTGTCCTATAGTCTCACTAGTCTCTACTCCCAGTGTATGTGGTGTCCTATGGTCTTAGTCTCACTAGTCTCTACTCCCAGTGTATGTGGTGTCCTATGGTCTTAGTCTCACTAGTCTCTACTCCCAGTGTATGTGGTGTCCTATGGTCTTAGTCTCACTAGTCTCTACTCCCAGTGTATGTGGTGTCCTATGGTCTCACTAGTCTCTACTCCCAGTGTATGTGGTGTCATATGGTCTCACTAGTCTCTACTCCCAGTGTATGTGGTGTCCTATGGTCTTAGTCTCACTAGTCTCTACTCCCAGTGTATGTGGTGTCCTATGGTCTTAGTCTCAATAGTCTCTACTCCCAGTGTATGTGGTGTCCTATGGTCTCACTAGTCTCTACTCCCAGTGTATGTGGTGTCCTATGGTCTTAGTCTCATTAGTCTCTACTCCCAGTGTATGTGGTGTCCTATGGTCTCACTAGTCTCTACTCCCAGTGTATGTGGTGTCCTATGGTCTCACTAGTCTCTACTCCCAGTGTATGTGGTGTCCTATGGTCTTAGTCTCACTAGTCTCTACTCCCAGTGTATGTGGTGTCCTAAGGTCTCACTAGTCTCTACTCCCAGTGTATGTGGTGTCCTATGGTCTCACTAGTCTCTACTCCCAGTGTATGTGGTGTCCTATGGTCTTAGTCTCACTAGTCTCTACTCCCAGTGTATGTGGTGTCCTATGGTCTCACTAGTCTCTACTCCCAGTGTATGTGGTGTCCTATGGTCTCACTAGTCTCTACTCCCAGTGTATGTGGTGTCCTATGGTCTTAGTCTCACTAGTCTCTACTCCCAGTGTATGTGGTGTCCTATGGTCTCACTAGTCTCTACTCCCAGTGTATGTGGTGTCCTATGGTCTTAGTCTCACTAGTCTCTACTCCCAGTGTATGTGGTGTCCTGTGGTCTTAGTCTCACTAGTCTCTACTCCCAGTGTATGTGGTGTCCTATGGTCTTAGTCTCACTAGTCTCTACTCCCAGTGTATGTGGTGTCCTATGGTCTTAGTCTCACTAGTCTCTACTCCCAGTGTATGTGGTGTCCTATGGTCTTAGTCTCACTAGTCTCTTCTTCCAGTGTATGTGGTGTCCTATGGTCTCACTAGTCTCTACTCCCAGTGTATGTGGTGTCCTATGGTCTTAGTCTCACTAGTCTCTACTCCCAGTGTATGTGGTGTCATATGGTCTTAGTCTCACTAGTCTCTACTCCCAGTGTATGTGGTGTCCTATGGTCTCACTAGTCTCTACTCCCAGTGTATGTGGTGTCCTATGGTCTCACTAGTCTCTACTCCCAGTGTATGTGGTGTCCTATGGTCTCACTAGTCTCTACTCCCAGTGTATGTGGTGTCCTATGGTCTCACTAGTCTCTACTCCCAGTGTATGTGGTGTCCTATGGTCTCACTAGTCTCTACTCCCAGTGTATGTGGTGTCCTATGGTCTCACTAGTCTCTACTCCCAGTGTATGTGGTGTCCTATGGTCTTAGTCTCACTAGTCTCTACTCCCAGTGTATGTGGTGTCCTATGGTCTTAGTCTCACTAGTCTCTACTCCCAGTGTATGTGGTGTCCTATGGTCTTAGTCTCACTAGTCTCTACTCCCAGTGTATGTGGTGTCCTATGGTCTCACTAGTCTCTACTCCCAGTGTATGTGGTGTCCTATAGTCTCACTAGTCTCTACTCCCAGTGTATGTGGTGTCCTATGGTCTTAGTCTCACTAGTCTCTACTCCCAGTGTATGTGGTGTCCTATGGTCTTAGTCTCACTAGTCTCTACTCCCAGTGTATGTGGTGTCCTATGGTCTTAGTCTCACTAGTCTCTACTCCCAGTGTATGTGGTGTCCTATGGTCTTAGTCTCACTAGTCTCTACTCCCAGTGTATGTGGTGTCCTATGGTCTTAGTCTCACTAGTCTCTACTCCCAGTGTATGTGGTGTCCTATGGTCTTAGTCTCACTAGTCTCTACTCCCAGTGTATGTGGTGTCCTATGGTCTCACTAGTCTCTACTCCCAGTGTATGTGGTGTCCTATGGTCTTAGTCTCACTAGTCTCTACTCCCAGTGTTTGTGGTGTCCTATGGTCTCACTAGTCTCTACTCCCAGTGTATGTGGTGTCCTATGGTCTTAGTCTCACTAGTCTCTTCTTCCAGTGTATGTGGTGTCCTATGGTCTCACTAGTCTCTACTCCCAGTGTATGTGGTGTCCTATGGTCTTAGTCTCACTAGTCTCTACTCCCAGTGTATGTGGTGTCCTATGGTCTTAGTCTCACTAGTCTCTACTCCCAGTGTATGTGGTGTCCTATGGTCTTAGTCTCACTAGTCTCTACTCCCAGTGTATGTGGTGTCCTATAGTCTCACTAGTCTCTACTCCCAGTGTATGTGGTGTCCTATGGTCTTAGTCTCACTAGTCTCTACTCCCAGTGTATGTGGTGTCCTATGGTCTTAGTCTCACTAGTCTCTACTCCCAGTGTATGTGGTGTCCTATGGTCTTAGTCTCACTAGTCTCTACTCCCAGTGTATGTGGTGTCCTATGGTCTCACTAGTCTCTACTCCCAGTGTATGTGGTGTCATATGGTCTCACTAGTCTCTACTCCCAGTGTATGTGGTGTCCTATGGTCTTAGTCTCACTAGTCTCTACTCCCAGTGTATGTGGTGTCCTATGGTCTTAGTCTCAATAGTCTCTACTCCCAGTGTATGTGGTGTCCTATGGTCTCACTAGTCTCTACTCCCAGTGTATGTGGTGTCCTATGGTCTTAGTCTCATTAGTCTCTACTCCCAGTGTATGTGGTGTCCTATTGTCTCACTAGTCTCTACTCCCAGTGTATGTGGTGTCCTATGGTCTCACTAGTCTCTACTCCCAGTGTATGTGGTGTCCTATGGTCTTAGTCTCACTAGTCTCTACTCCCAGTGTATGTGGTGTCCTAAGGTCTCACTAGTCTCTACTCCCAGTGTATGTGGTGTCCTATGGTCTCACTAGTCTCTACTCCCAGTGTATGTGGTGTCCTATGGTCTCACTAGTCTCTACTCCCAGTGTATGTGGTGTCCTATGGTCTTAGTCTCACTAGTCTCTACTCCCAGTGTATGTGGTGTCCTATGGTCTTAGTCTCACTAGTCTCTACCCCCAGTGTATGTGGTGTCCTATGGTCTCACTAGTCTCTACTCCCAGTGTATCTGGTGTCCTATGGTCTCACTAGTCTCTACTCCCAGTGTATGTGGTGTCCTATGGTCTCACTAGTCTCTACTCCCAGTGTATGTGGTGTCCTATGGTCTCACTAGTCTCTACTCCCAGTGTATGTGGTGTCCTATGGTCTCACTAGTCTCTACTCCCAGTGTATGTGGTGTCCTATGGTCTCACTAGTCTCTACTCCCAGTGTATGTGGTGTCCTATGGTCTCACTAGTCTCTACTCCCAGTGTATGTGGTGTCCTATGGTCTCACTAGTCTCTACTCCCAGTGTATGTGGTGTCCTATGGTCTTAGTCTCACTAGTCTCTACCCCCAGTGTATGTGGTGTCCTATGGTCTTAGTCTCACTAGTCTCTACTCCCAGTGTATGTGGTGTCCTATGGTCTCACTAGTCTCTACTCCCAGTGTATGTGGTGTCCTATGGTCTCACTAGTCTCTACTCCCAGTGTATGTGGTGTCCTATGGTCTCACTAGTCTCTACTCCCAGTGTATGTGGTGTCCTATGGTCTCACTAGTCTCTACTCCCAGTGTATGTGGTGTCCTATGGTCTCACTAGTCTCTACTCCCAGTGTATGTGGTGTCCTATGGTCTAACTAGTCTCTACTCCCAGTGTATGTGGTGTCCTATGGTCTCACTAGTCTCTACTCCCAGTGTATGTGGTGTCCTATGGTCTTAGTCTCACTAGTCTCTACTCCCAGTGTATGTGGTGTCCTATGGTCTTAGTCTCACTAGTCTCTACTCCCAGTGTATGTGGTGTCCTATGGTCTTAGTCTCACTAGTCTCTACTCCCAGTGTATGTGGTGTCCTATGGTCTTAGTCTAACTAGTCTTTACTCCCAGTGTATGTTGTGTCCAATGGTCTTAGTCTCACTAGTCTCTACTCCCAGTGTATGTGGTGTCCTATGGTCTTAGTCTCACTAGTCTCTACTCCCAGTGTATGTGGTGTCCTATGGTCTTAGTCTAACTAGTCTCTACTCCCAGTGTATGTTGTGTCCTATGGTCTTAGTCTCACTAGTCTCTACTCCCAGTGTATGTGGTGTCCTATGGTCTTAGTCTCACTAGTCTCTACTCCCAGTGTATGTGGTGTCCTATGGTCTCACTAGTCTCTACTCCCAGTGTATGTGGTGTCCTATGGTCTTAGTCTCACTAGTCTCTACTCCCAGTGTATGTGGTGTCCTATGGTCTTAGTCCCACTAGTCTCTACTCCCAGTGTATGTGGTGTCCTATGGTCTTAGTCTCACTAGTCTCTACTCCCAGTGTATGTGGTGTCCTATGGTCTCACTAGTCTCTACTCCCAGTGTATGTGGTGTCCTATGGTCTTAGTCTCACTAGTCTCTACTCCCAGTGTATGTGGTGTCCTATGGTCTCACTAGTCTCTACTCCCAGTGTATGTGGTGTCCTATGGTCTCACTAGTCTCTACTCCCAGTGTATGTGGTGTCCTATGGTCTTAGTCTCACTAGTCTCTACTCCCAGTGTATGTGGTGTCCTATGGTCTCACTAGTCTCTACTCCCAGTGTATGTGGTGTCCTATGGTCTTAGTCTCACTAGTCTCTACTCCCAGTGTATGTGGTGTCCTGTGGTCTTAGTCTCACTAGTCTCTACTCCCAGTGTATGTGGTGTCCTATGGTCTTAGTCTCACTAGTCTCTACTCCCAGTGTATGTGGTGTCCTATGGTCTTAGTCTCACTAGTCTCTACTCCCAGTGTATGTGGTGTCCTATGGTCTTAGTCTCACTAGTCTCTACTCCCAGTGTATGTGGTGTCCTATGGTCTCACTAGTCTCTACTCCCAGTGTATGTGGTGTCCTATGGTCTCACTAGTCTCTACTCCCAGTGTATGTGGTGTCCTATGGTCTCACTAGTCTCTACTCCCAGTGTATGTGGTGTCCTATGGTCTCACTAGTCTCTACTCCCAGTGTATGTGGTGTCCTATGGTCTCACTAGTCTCTACTCCCAGTGTATGTGGTGTCCTATGGTCTCACTAGTCTCTACTCCCAGTGTATGTGGTGTCATATGGTCTCACTAGTCTCTACTCCCAGTGTATGTGGTGTCCTATGGTCTCACTAGTCTCTACTCCCAGTGTATGTGGTGTCCTATGGTTTTAGTCTCACTAGTCTCTACTCCCAGTGTATGTGGTGTCCTATGGTCTCACTAGTCTCTACTCCCAGTGTATGTGGTGTCCTATGGTCTTAGTCTCACTAGTCTCTACTCCCAGTGTATGTGGTGTCCTATGGTCTCACTAGTCTCTACTCCCAGTGTATGTGGTGTCCTATGGTCTTAGTCTCACTAGTCTCTACTCCCAGTGTATGTGGTGTCCTATGGTCTCACTAGTCTCTACTCCCAGTGTATGTGGTGTCCTATGGTCTCACTAGTCTCTACTCCCAGTGTATGTGGTGTCCTATGGTCTCAGTAGTCTCTACTCCCAGTGTATGTGGTGTCCTATGGTCTTAGTCTCACTAGTCTCTACTCCCAGTGTATGTGGTGTCCTATGGTCTTAGTCTCACTAGTCTCTACTCCCAGTGTATGTGGTGTCCTATGGTCTCACTAGTCTCTACTCCCAGTGTATGTGGTGTCCTATAGTCTCACTAGTCTCTACTCCCAGTGTATGTGGTGTCCTATGGTCTTAGTCTCACTAGTCTCTACTCCCAGTGTATGTGGTGTCCTATGGTCTTAGTCTCACTAGTCTCTACTCCCAGTGTATGTGGTGTCCTATGGTCTTAGTCTCACTAGTCTCTACTCCCAGTGTATGTGGTGTCCTATGGTCTTAGTCTCACTAGTCTCTACTCCCAGTGTATGTGGTGTCCTATGGTCTTAGTCTCACTAGTCTCTACTCCCAGTGTATGTGGTGTCCTATGGTCTCACTCGTCTCTACTCCCAGTGTATGTGGTGTCCTATGGTCTTAGTCTCACTAGTCTCTACTCCCAGTGTATGTGGTGTCCTATGGTCTTAGTCTCACTAGTCTCTACTCCCAGTGTATGTGGTGTCCTATGGTCTTAGTCTCACTAGTCTCTTCTTCCAGTGTATGTGGTGTCCTATGGTCTCACTAGTCTCTACTCCCAGTGTATGTGGTGTCCTATGGTCTTAGTCTCACTAGTCTCTACTCCCAGTGTATGTGGTGTCCTATGGTCTCACTAGTCTCTACTCCCAGTGTATGTGGTGTCCTATGGTCTCACTAGTCTCTACTCCCAGTCTATGTGGTGTCCTATGGTCTTAGTCTCACTAGTCTCTACCCCCAGTGTATGTGGTGTCCTATGGTCTTAGTCTCACTAGTCTCTACTCCCAGTGTATGTGGTGTCCTATGGTCTCACTAGTCTCTACTCCCAGTGTATGTGGTGTCCTATGGTCTCACTAGTCTCTACTCCCAGTGTATGTGGTGTCCTATGGTCTTAGTCTCACTAGTCTCTACTCCCAGTGTATGTGGTGTCCTATGGTCTTAGTCTCACTAGTCTCTACTCCCAGTGTATGTGGTGTCCTATGGTCTTAGTCTCACTAGTCTCTACTCCCAGTGTATGTGGTGTCCTATGGTCTTAGTAAATCCTCTCACTAACCCTCATCTTTTCTCTCTGTCTCTCCTTCCGGAGGGGCTGAGGCTCCAGGACCGTGACTGAGGACACCCTGGCCTGACACCTGGACGTGCCTGGTCCAATCCCACCTGGACCCCTCTAACTGCTACCTGCCTGTCGCTGCCTCCACTGAATCTGTCTCCCCCTCAAGTCGCTGACCCCCTCCCCTCCCCCCCTCCACACACACACCCAGATACTTGGATTCTATTATTTACCGTGAGGTCTTTATGAAAATCAATCTGACCATAGGGTCTTGAAATGTTAATAGTTTCTGGATCTTGTCAGAGCCTGCTGGCCATTAAAACTGGTGTTGCTCTTTACTTATTGAAATGGGGAATAAAGGAAGACAATGCTTTCATTTTCATTGAAGACAAAATGAAGAAAAGGTTAGAGATGTAATGTATGATTTAATACGGCCTGTATCTCTGGTTAGAGATGTAATGTATGATTTAATACGGCCTGTATCTCTGGTTAGAGATGTAATGTATGATTTAATACGGCCTGTATCTCTGGTTAGAGATGTAATGTATGATTTAATACGGCCTGTATCTCTGGTTAGAGATGTAATGTATGATTTAATACGGCCTGTATCTCTGGTTAGAGATGTAATGTATGATTTAATACGGCCTGTATCTCTGGTTAGAGATGTAATGTATGATTTAATACGGCCTGTATCTCTGGTTAGAGATGTAATGTATGATTTAATACGGCCTGTATCTCTGGTTAGAGATGTAATGTATGATTTAATACGGCCTGTATCTCTGGTTAGAGATGTAATGTATGATTTAATACGGCCTGTATCTCTGGTTAGAGATGTAATGTATGATTTAATACGGCCTGTATCTCTGGTTAGAGATGTAATGTATGATTTAATACGGCCTGTATCTCTGGTTAGAAATGTAATGTATGATTTAATACGGCCTGTATCTCTGGTTAGAGATGTAATGTATGATTTAATACGGCCTGTATCTCTGGTTAGAGATGTAATGTATGATTTAATACGGCCTGTATCTCTGGTTAGAGATGTAATGTATGATTTAATACGGCCTGTAGCTCTGTATTACAGCAAGTCAAATAGAGATGAGTGAAAAGTGGAAGTGTGACTTCTTTCCCCAGTGATTTCCTAAGGCTGAGGTATTTAGTCAGTTATCAGTTGTTCCACACCAAGGCTAGGTGAGGCTGAATGGCAACAACACCACACATGACTGAAATGCAACTCATTCATCTCATTAGTACATTAATATTCAGTCTATTGAATATTCCATCAATGAAAATATGGATTTCTTGGCTGAATGAATGTTTTGTTAAACCATCCAAAGCGACACACACCTATACAATAAAGGAAGTTTATCAAAATAAGTTATTGACGGGAAGATTCATTTACTACATCAATTATAGTCACAGCCTTTCCTCTTCATTTGATTAACTGGGGGAATGGGATGGAGAAATGATTTACAATAGGCAGGGTGGGGCTCAACTGGAGGAATGGGATGGAGAAATGATTTACAATAGGCAGGGTGGGGCTCAACTGGAGGAATGGGATGGAGAAATGATTTACAATAGGCAGGGTGGGGCTCAACTGGAGGAATGGGATGGAGAAATGATTTACAATAGGCAGGGTGGGGCTCAACTGGAGGAATGGGATGGAGAAATGATTTACAATAGGCAGGGTGGGGCTCAACGGGAGGAATGGGATGGAGAAATGATTTACAATAGGCAGGGTGGGGCTCAACTGGAGGAATGGGATGGAGAAATGATTTACAATAGGCAGGGTGGGGCTCAACTGGAGGAATGGGATGGAGAAATGATTTACAATAGGCAGGGTGGGGCCCAACTGGGGGAATGGGATGGAGAAATGATTTACAATAGGCAGGGTGGGGCTCAACGGGAGGAATGGGATGGAGAAATGATTTACAATAGGCAGGGTGGGGCTCAACTGGATGAATGGGATGGATAAATGATTTACAATAGGGCAGGGTGGGGCTCAGCTGGAGGAATGGGATGGAGAAATGATTTACAATAGGCAGGGTGGGGCTCAACTGGAGGAATGCGTCCCAAAGGGCACCCTATTCCCTATAACTTTGCCCTGTATAATGCACTACTTTTGACCAGAGCCCCATGGAACCCTATGGAACCCTGTGGAACCCTGTGGGACCCTGTGGGACCCTGTGGGACCCTGTGGGACCCTATGGAACCATGTGGAGCCCTGTGGGACCCTATGGAACCCTGTGGAACCCTGTGGAACCCTGTGGGACCCTATGGAACCCTGCGGGACCCTGTGGAACCCTGCGGGACCCTGTGGAACCCTATAGAACCATATAGAACCCTATGGGCCGTGGTCAAAATGTGGAATACATTCCGTCTGTTGATGAAGCCACCTGAAATCAGTGGCTGCATATCAATTGTCCATCCCTCTCCTCATGGGTACCCATCATTGGTCAGGTGGAAGCATTGGTTTGAGCTACTTTACACCATTGGTAAATCCCTGAGACCAGAAGAAATGTGCAAGTCCACACTTTGGTAGAAGGACAATGTAGCTAAAACAGAACGGTTTGTCATTACACAGAGGAATAAAACCTCTGAGATGAATTGCATCCCTATTACCCATTCCTCAATAATATTCATAAACATCCTCTGTGTGGAAATGACCCTCTGGTGTTAAGGGAACCTATAAAACGTCAAATTTCAACAGATGGTCAACTGCATTATAAGTACACCCGGGTCAAAGACTCTCCACACCTGGCCAAAGAGGTCAGAACACCTGAGGAGGTCAATTCTATATTTGTTGATTTCTACAACACCCAAAGGACCATTGGGGACTGATTCTACTGGCCAGGGATGTCAGCAGACGTTACACAATGGGTAGGTGTTATTCCCACTGCTATGATCACTGAAACTCTGCTTGTTAATTGTTATTCATGGTAATGAAGTGCATTTAGTTGATTTGGTGTCCTTAGAGAAAATGAGGATGCTTCAACAATGCCACACGTCTTGTATGTATCTTCTCTTAAGGTGCCAGAGGAAAGACCTATTGTTAAACAGAAGGGAGAGGTGTCCCGATGTCCTAACTGCCAGGGGAAAGACCTATTGTTAAACAGAAGGGAGAGGTGTCCCAATGTCCTAACTGCCAGAGGAAAGACCTATTGTTAAACAGAAGGGAGAGGTGTCCCAATGTCCTAACTGCCAGGGGAAAGACCTATTGTTAAACAGAAGGGAGAGGTGTCCCAATGTCCTAACTGCCAGGGGAAAGACCTATTGTTAAACAGAAGGGAGAGGTGTCCCAATGTCCTAACTGCCAGGGGAAAGACCTATTGTTAAACAGAAGGGAGAGGTGTCCCAATGTCCTAACTGCCAGGGGAAAGACCTATTGTTAAACAGAAGGGAGAGGTGTCCCAATGTCCTAACTGCCAGGGGAAAGATCTATTGTTGAACAGAAGGCAGAGGTGGAATTCTGGCTGTGACATTCAGGAAGTGAATTATAAATCTGTGAAGGTACAATTATAATGATGGAGCTGTCTATGAATCATCCCAATGTCAATGATTTAAAAGCGATGAATCTCAACACTAGCCGTCAGTTATTAAGGCAAAGTATGGAATTATTTTTCAGACCTCAGAACCCTGGGAGTTGGTGGGAATGGACCTGGTGGGGCCACTTGTTCCCAACAGTGGTATCTACACCTACATCTGCACAATGGGGGACTACTTCACCAGGTGTATGAATGGAACCGTTCAAAGGTAGGTACTAAGACTGTATACAGTGACAACCTGCTATACATTCTATGTATTGAGGTGTACAATCTGGCCTCTACCATGTCTGTCAGATGTCCAACAATTGTCCATAATGTACATTTCCGAATACATTAATGTCCATAATGTTTGGGCTGAGGACCAAGAAGCAGATGACAACTGGGTACTCTTCTTCCTCCTCTTTGGGAAAGAGGGGAGGTACCCAACGAGGTCCCTCGAACATTTCAGGAAGTCAGTGATCTGGAGGCTCCTCAGAGGAGGAAGGGGAGGACCATCCTCCTCACTGAATTTCATAAAAATAAAATCATTTTTAGATAAAACTATACTAAATATAATCACATATCACCAAATAATTATTTAAAACACATTATTTTGCAAAGAAGGTCTGCATTAGCCTCAACAGCACTCTGTAGGGTAGCACCATGGTGTAGCCGGAGGACAGCTAGCTTCCGTCCTCCTCTGGGTACATTGACTTCAATACAAAACCTAGGAGGCTCATTGTCCTCACCCCCTTCAATAGACTTACACAGTAACTATGACAACTTCCGGAGGACGTCCTCCATCCTATCAGAGCTCTTGCAGCATGAACAAACATGTTGTCCACCCAATCAAAGGACCAGAGAATGAATCTAGTACTGAAAGCATAAGCTACAGCTAGCTAGCACTACAGTGCATAACATGTGATGAGTAGAGAGAGAGAGAGAAAGATTGTCATGTTTTTTTCAGTTTCACTTACTTAGCTAGCAAATGCAGCTAGCTAGTTTAGCCTACTGAAACACTCTGCTCAAACAGAGGGATGCTATGTTAGCTGGCTGGTAATGACTATCCAACACAACACTGGAACAAATGCAGCTAGCTAGTTTAGCCTACTGAAACACTCTGCTCAAACAGAGGGATGCTATGTTAGCTGGCTGGTAATGACTATCCAACACAACACTGGAACTCTTCCAAGTCAAGGTAAAGCTTTTGGTTTTACAAATGTATTGCCACTGGGGCCCGCTGGTGTAAATGCTTACTGACTGTACACTGTAACGTTACTGCATGATTGTAGCGGGTTTACTAACGCGTTAGTTCTATTAGCTATGCCGACTATGACGTTACTTTAGCAAATATGGTGACAACTATGTTGATTTTAAATATAAATATTAACAGTAAACACAAAGGGTGTGTAAAACAGTATGTTGGCTTGGCTGATAAAAAGGGTAGATTATGAATTTCTCTTGGCAGTTGTGGCTCCCAGGACTACAGCCAATCAAGGACTAGCTACCCATCCCCCGCTGCTGCTCTCACCCCCCACTCCTCACCCCATCCCCTGACATGCTGGACTCTCAATAATCCCCTCCTTGAAGACTGGGGGTCAGCCTGATGAACCAAACTACCCAATAATCCCCTCCATGAAGACTGGGGGTCAGCCTGATGAACCAAACTACCCAATAATCCCCTCCATGAAGACTGGGGGTCAGCCTGATGAACCAAACTACCCAATAATCCCCTCCATGAAGACTGGGGGTCAGCCTGATGAACCAAACTACCCAATAATCCCCTCCATGAAGACCGGGGGTCAGCCTGATGAACCAAACTACCCAATAATCCCCTCCATGAAGACTGGGGGTCAGCCTGATGAACCAAACTACCCAATAATCCCCTCCATGAAGACTGGGGGTCAGCCTGATGAACCAAACTACCCAATAATCCCCTCCATGAAGACTGGGGGTCAGCCTGATGAACCAAACCACCCAATAATCCCCTCCATGAAGACTGGGGGTCAGCCTGATGAACCAAACTACCCAATAATCCCCTCCATGAAGGCTGGGGGTCAGCCTGATGAACCAAACTACCCAATAATCCCCTCCATGAAGACTGGGGGTCAGCCTGATGAACCAAACTACCCCATAATCCTCCATGTAGCCTGATTCTCTTTCACACACATACATAATCAAACATGTTTTTTCTTCCAGCCTCACCTGAACACAGTTTTTACCTATTTATTTTCATATCAACACTTTTGCGATTCCAGCCTCACCTGAACACCGTTTTTACCTGTTTATTTATCTGCAGTGTTTTGTCTTTCACTTATTTTCTTTGGTGTGAATAAATAAAACCTAAAACCTAATTGAGAAATGTTTTCACTTGCAATGACTTGTTATGTTTAAACCGTGATTTATAATAATATGCCATTTAGCAGATGCTTTTATCCAAAGCGACTTACAGTCATGCGTGCATAATTTTTTTTTGTGTATGGGTGGTCCCGGGGATCGAACCCACTACCTTGGCGTTACAAGCGCCGTGCTCTACCAGCTGAGCTACAGAGGACCACATTTAAACTGAGACTCAGTGATACGACATGTAAGGCTGTGTGTCTGCCTGTATTCATATATGGACCTGATTTCCATTCAGACTGCTTTGTCCAGCCAAGTGGCACTTTGTGGGATACATTGAATGTAATGGAGTTGAAGTTGTGTTCCCAGCTGTCCACAGGATGGCGCCAGAGCAGCATAACTGGACTGGTGAGACCTGAGTAATATCCCAGGGAAATACACTATATATCAAATCAAATCAAATCAAATTGTATTGGCCACATGCGCCGAATACAACAGGTGCAGACATTACAGTGAAATGCTTAATTACAGCCCTTAACCAACAGTGCATTTATTTTTTAAATAAAAAAAGTAAAATAAAACATCAACAAAAAAGTGTTGAGAAAAAAAGAGCAGAAGTAAAATAAAATAACAGTAGGGAGGCTACACACACACTTTTTCAGGCTTATTCTAAAATTGATTGAATTGTTTTTTTTTCCTCATCAATCTACACACAACATCCCATAATGACAAAGTTATGGGTTTTTAGAACTCCTGCATTGTCTTGGCTGTGTGCTTAGGGTCGTTGTCTTGTTGGAAGGTGAACCTTCACCCCAGTCTGAGGTCCTGAGCGCTCAGGAGCAGGTTTTCATCAAGGATCTCTCTGTACTTTGCTCTGTTCATTTTTCCCTCGATCCTGACTAGTCTCCCAGTCCCTGCCACTAAAAAACATCCCCACAGCATGCTGCCACCACCACGTTTCACCATAGGGATGGTGCCAGGTTTCCTCCAGACGTGACGCTTGGCATTCAGGCCAAAGAGATCAATCTTGGTTTCATCAGACCAGAGAATCTTGTTTCTCATGGTCTGAGAGTCTTTAGGTGCCTTTTGGCAAACTCCAAGCGGGCTGTCATGTGCCTTTTACTGAGGAGTGGCTTCCGTCTGGCCACTCTACCATAAAGACCTGATTGGTGGAGTGCTGCAGAGATGTCCTTCTGGAAGGTTCTCCCATATCCACAGAGGAACTCTGGAGCTCTGTCAGAGTGACCATCGGGTTCTTGGTCACCTCCCTGACCAAGGCCCTTCTCCCCCGATTGCTCAGTTTGGCCGGGCGGCAAGCTCTAGGAAGAATATTGGTGGTTCCAAACTTCTTCCATTTAAGAATGATGGAGGCCACTGTGTTCTTGGGGACCTTCAATGCTGCAGACATTTTTTGGTACCCTTCCCCTCGGCACAATCCTGTCTCGGAGCTCTACGGACGATTCCTTCGACCTCATGGCTTGGTTTTTGCTCTGACATGCACTGTCAACCGTGGGACCTTATATAGACAGGTGTGTGCCTTTCCAAATCATGTCCAATCAATTGAATTTACCACAGGTGGAATCCAATCAAGTTGTAGAAACATCTCAGGGATGATCAACGGAAACAGGATGCACATGAGCTCAATTTCGAATCTCATGGCAAAGGGTCTGAATACTTCTGTAAATAAGTTATTTCTATATATTTGCAAACATGTCTAAAAACCTGTTTTCACTTTGTCATTATGGGGTATTGTGTGTAAATTGATGGGGAAAAATAACTCATTTAATCTATTTTAGAATAAGGCTGTAACATAACAAAATGTGGAAAAAGTCAAGGGGTCTGAATACTTTTTGAATGCACTGTAGATATGGTGTGGTCTGTATACTCAATACAATCTAAATCTGATACCTCACTGTCTGTCTTGGACTGATACTGCTTTTTAAACTGCTCTGGTCAGTCTACTCAAATATTTGGACTATACATTTTTCTCTCTACAAGCAATACTTTGATAATTTGTCATTTCTAATAATGAAACATAAATTTATGAATAGATAGAGCAGGTTTCAGGACACTGATTTAACTGAAAATGTAGCAGTGTGGTTTTAATATGATTTGACTCTTTGCAGGCTGTCACGCTGTCTAGTCACAATGAAGGCTGTGCTTCTCTGGTCTCAGCTCTGAGGTCAAACCCCTGACACCTGAGAGAGCTGGATCTGAGCTACAATCACCCAGGAGACTCAGGAGTCAGACTGCTCTCTGCTGGACTGGAGGATCCACACTGCAGACTGGAGAAACTCAAGTATGTAGAGGGTTTATGTCAATGTTCATATCAGACATGTTGGAGTTATCAGGCTAGTTAAGACAAACATTCTGACCACCACTTGGACTAAGTTATGCGATGTCCGTCTCCAGTCCTTTTCTGCCGTCCATGACGATGTTAACTCCAGTGGTGGAAAAAGTACCCAATTGTCATACTTGAGTAAAAGTAAAGATACCTTAATAGAAAATGACTCAACTAAAAGTGAAAGTCACCCAGTAAAATACTACTTGAGTAAAAGTCTAAAAGTATTTGGTTTTAAATATACTTAAGTATCAAAAGTAAATGTAATTGCTATAATATACTAAAGTATCAAAAGTAAAAGTTCAAGTATAAATCATTTCAAATTCCTTACATAAAGCAAACCAGACGATTTTCTTGTTTTTAAAATGTACGTTCAGCCAGAGGCAAACTCCAACACTCAGACAATTTACAAACAAAGCATTTGTGTTTAGTGAGTCTGCCAGATCAGAGGCAGTAGGGATGTTCTCTTGATAAGTGTGTGAATTGGACCATTTTCTGTCCTGCTAAGCATTCAAAATGTAACAAGTACTTTTGGGTGTCAGGGAAAATGTATGGAGTAAAAAGTACATTATTATCTTTAGGAATGTAGTGAAGTAAAAGTAAAAGTTGTCAAAAATATAAATAGTAAAGTCAAGTACAGATACCCCAAAAAACTACTTAAGTAGTACTTTAAAGTATTTTTACTTAAGTACTTTACACCACTGGTTAACTCTCTTTCTTAGCTAGCTCGACTATGCACTTGCCTCTGCTAGCAATACACTGTGCTAACATTAGCCTATTCTGGACCACAGAAAATAACAGTTTTAAACAGTTGTAAAAACCCACTTCTTCCAGACAGAATAGTTCCTGTAGATTCAGACTTACTCATCACCAATCTTTTGTTATGTCTTGTGGGTTTCCTCACTACATATTCGTCGCCAAACCCACTGGCTCCAGGCCATCTATAAATCACTGCTAGGCAAATCCCCGCCTTATCTTAGCTCATTGGTCACCATAGCAACACCCACCCGTAGTCTGCGCTCCAGCGGGTATATCTCACTGGTCATCCCCAAAGCCAACACCTCCTTTGGCCGCCATTCCTTCCAGTTCTCTGCTGCCAATGACTGGAACAAATTGCAAAAATCTCTGAAGCTGGAGACACTTATCTCCCTCACTAACTTTAAGCATCAGTTGTCAGAGCACCTTACCGATCACTGCACCTGTACACAGCCCATCTGAAATTAGCCCACCCAACTACCTCATCCCTATATTGTTATTTATTTTGCTCATCTGTACCCCAGTATCTCTATTTGCACATCATCTCTTGCACATCATTCCAGTGTTAATACTAATTGTAATTATTTTGCACTATAGCCTATTTTATTGCCTTACCTCCATAACTTGCTAAATTTGCACACTGTATATTATATGTATTTCTGTTGTATTTTTTTTTGATTTTTGTTTTGTTTTACCCCATATGTAACTCTGTGTTGTTGTTTTTATCGCACTGCTTTGCTTTATCTTGGCCAGGTCGCAGTTGTAAATGAGAACTTGTTCTCAACTGGTTTACCTGGTTAAATAAAGGTGAAATAAAAAAATATAAAAAAAATAACCACGTCTGTATAACAATTAAATAATGATGAGACGGGAGACAGGAATCAGTTCAACCATTTATCTGGAATGTGATCATCTCAACACATACAAACCCCCATGATGCTCTGCAGCACAACCCCAATATACAACAAATACATAGATAAGTAAATGGACACTAAACAAAACTCATAGAGGAATTTAAATGTTCAGTTGTAGAAAGTAGGGCCATGGGATAAGGTCAGAAAGGTCAGTATGTTTGATAACTGGTTACAGAGGTGACATAACAAGCATAAGGTCCATTATAACACAGTGAAGTAGAGGTGGGAGCTAAAAGCAGACATGGACAGTGAGACGGCGTGAGGAGGTCAGGGGTGAAACACTAGATCAGGACAGGTAGAAATGGGAGGGCTGGAAATAGACACAGAGACACATTCTGATCATGGCTCAGACCTGACCTGAGACACCCAAACAGAAGATGCCATAGCAAAGTCCTGTCCAGTAGGCTATATGGGATTTCCTTTCATCAAAATCCAACACATGGAAATGTGGCCAGTGTGTGTGTGTGTCCAGTGTGTGTATGTTTGTCCAGTGTGTGTGTGTGTGTATCAAGTGTGTTTGTGTGTGTGTGTGTGTCCAGTGTGTGTGTGTGTGTGTGTCCAGTGTGGGTGTATCCAGTGTGTGTGTGTGTCCAGTGTGTGTGTGTGTATGTCCAGTGTGTGTGTGTCCAGTGTGTGTGTTTGTCCAGTGTGTGTGTATGTGTGTGTTTGTGTGTCCAGTGTGTGTGTCCAGTGTGTGTACAGTGTGTGTGTGTGTGTCCAGTGTGTGTGTGTGTGTGTGTCCAGTGTGTGTGTATCCAGTGTGTGTGTGTCCAGTGTGTGTGTGTCCAGTGTGTGTGTTTGTCCAGTGTGTGTGTGTGTTTGTGTGTCCAGTGTGTGTGTCCAGTGTGTATGTTTGTCCAGTGTGTGTGTGTGTGTGTGTGTGTGTGTGTGTGTGTGTTTGTGTGTGTGTAGAGTGTGTGTGTGTGTGTCCAGTGTGTGTGTGTGTGTGTGTTTGTGTGTTCAGTGTGTGTGTGTGTGTCTAGTGTGTGTATGTGTGTTCCAAGTGTGTTTGTGTGTGTGTGTGTGTGTGTGTCCAGTGTATGTGTGTGTGTGTCCGGTGTGTTTGTGTGTGTGTGTTTGTCCTGCGTGTGTGTGTGTCCAATGTGTGTGTGTCCAGTGTGTGTGTTTGTACAGTGTGTGTGTGTGTGTGTGTGTGTGTGTGTGTGTGTGTTTGTGTGTCCATTGTGTGTGTGTGTGTCCAGTGTGTGTGTGTGTGTACAGTGTTTGTGTGTCCAGTGTGCGTCTGTGTCCAGTGTGTGTGTTCAGTGTGTGTGTGTGTGTACAGTGTGTGTGTGTGTGTGTGTCCAGTGTGTGTGTGTGTGTGTGTCCAGTGTGTGTGTGTATCCAGTGTGTGAGTGTGTCCAGTGTGTGATTGTGTCCAGTGTGTGTGTGTGTCCAGTGTGTGTGTTTGTCCAGTGTTTGTGTTTGTCCAGTGTGTGTGTGTGTGTGTGTGTGTGTGTGTTTGTGTCCAGTGTGTGTGGTTGTGTGTGTCCAGTGTGTTTTCAGTGTGTGTGTGTGTGTACAGTGTGTGTGTGTGTGTGTTTAGTGTGTTTGTGTGTGTGTGTTCCCAGTGTGTTTGTGTGTGTCCAGTGTGTGTGTGTGTCCGGTGTGTGTGTGTGTGTGTCCAGTGTGAGTGTGTCCGGTGTATGTGTGTCCAGTGTGTGTGTTTGTGTGTGTTTGTCCAGTGTGTGTGTGTCCAGTGTGTGTGTTTGTCCAGTGTGTGTGTGTGTGTGTTTTTTTGTGTCCAGTGTGTGTGTATGTTTGTCCAGTGTGTGTGTGTGTGTGTGTGTGTGTGTGTGTGTGTGTTTGTGTGTGTGTACAGTGTGTGTGTGTGTCCAGTGTGTGAGTGTGTCCAGTGTGTGTGTGTGTCGAGTGTGTGTGTATCCAGTGTGTGTGTGCAATGTGTGTGTGTGTGTGTGTGTGTGTGTGTGTGTGTGTGTGTGTGTGTGTGTACAGTGTGAGTGTGTCCAGTGTGTGTTTGTGTCCGGTGTGTGTGTGTGTATTTGTACAGTGTGTGTGTGTGTCCAGTGTGTGTGTGTGTGTGTGTCCAGTGTGTGTGTTCAGTGTGTGTGTGTGTGTATGTCCAGTGTGAGTGTGTCCAGTGTGTGTGTTTGTCCAGTGTGTGTGTGTGTGTGTATTTGTGTGTGTCCAGTATGTGTGTCCAGTGTGTGTGTTTGTCCAGTGTGTGTGTGTGTGTGTGTGTTTATGTGTGTCCAGTGTGTGTGTGTGTGTCTAGTGTGTGTATGTGTGTTCCAAGTGTGTTTGTGTGTGTGTGTGTGTGTGTGTCCAGTGGATGTGTGTGTGTGTCCGGTGTGTTTGTGTGTGTGTGTTTGTCCTGCTTGTGTGTGTGTCCAATGTGTGTGTCCAGTGTGTGTGTTTGTCCAGTGTGTGTGTGTGTGTGTGTGTGTGTTTGTGTGCGTCCAGTGTGTGTGTTTGTGTGTCCAGTGTGTGTCTGTGTCCAGTGTGTGCGTTCAGTGTGTACAGTGTGTGTGTGTGTGTGTGTGTGTGTGTGTGTGTGCAGTGTGTTTGTGTATCCAGTGTGTGAGTGTGTCCAGTGTGTGATTGTGTCCAGTGTATGAGTGTGTCCAGTGTGTCCAGTGTGTGTGTGTGTCCAGTGTGTGTGTGTCCAGTGTGTGTGTTTGTCCAGTGTTTGTGTTTGTCCAGTGTGTGTGTGTGTTTGTGTCCAGTGTGTGTGTGTGTGTGTGTGTGTGTGTGTGTGTGTTTGTGTGTGTTCAGTGTGTGTGTGTGTGTGTGTACAGTGTGTGTGTGTGTGTACAGTGTGTGTGTGTGTGTGTTTAGTGTGTGTGTGTGTGTGTGTTTAGTGTGTTTGTGTGTGTGTCCAGTGTGTGTGTGTCCAGTGTGTGTGTTTGTCCAGTGTTTGTGTTTGTCCAGTGTGTGTGTGTGTGTGTGTGTGTGTGTTTGTGTGTGTCCAGTGTGTGTGTTCAGTGTGTGTGTGTGTGTGTACAGTGTGTGTGTGTGTGTGTACAGTGTGTGTTTGTGTGTGTGTTTAGTGTGTGTGTGTGTGTGTTTAGTGTGTTTGTGTGTGTGTGTTCCCAGTGTGTTTGTGTGTGTCCAGTGTGTGTGTGTGTGTGTGTATGTGTGTGTGTCCAGTGTGAGTGTGTCCAGAGTGTGTGTGTCCAGTGTGTTTGTTTGTGTGTGTTTGTCCAGTGTGTGTGTCCAGTGTGTGTGTTTGTCCAGTGTTTGTGTGTGTGTGTGTGTTTGTGCAGTGTGTGTGTTTGTGTCCAGTGTGTGAGTGTGTCCAGTGTGTGTGTGTGTCCAGTGTGTGTGTATCCAGTGTGTGTGTGTGCAATGTGTGTGTGTGTGTGTGTGTGTGTGTGTGTGTGTGTGTGTGTGTGTGTGTGTGTGTGTACAGTGTGAGTGTGTCCAGTGTGTGTGTGTGTATTTGTAAAGTGTGTGTGTGTCCAGTGTGTGTGTGTATTTGTGTGTGTCCAGTGTGTAAGTCCAGTGTGTGTGTTTGTCCAGTGTGTGTGTGTGTGTGTTTATGTGTGTCCAGTGTGTGTGTGTGTGTTTGTGTGTGTCCAATGTGTGTGTGTCCAGTGTGTGTGTTCAGTGTATGTGTGTGTGTGTGTGTGTGTGTATGTGTGTGTGTGTGTGTGTGTCCAGTGTATGTGTGTGTGTGTGTCAGGTGTGTGTGTGTGTGTGTGTCCAGTGTGTGTGTGTGTGTGTGTGTCCAGTGTGAGTGTGTCCAGTGTGTGTGTCCAGTGTGTGTGTGTGTGTGTGTTTGTCCAGTGTGTGTGTGTTTGTGTGTGTGTGTCCAGTGTGTGTGTTTAGTGTGTGTGTGTGTGTGTACAGTGTGTGTGTGTGTGTGTGTGTGTCAGTGTTACCATGGTTATTATTTACAGGGACACTGAGGCGCCATCATTCCAAACCCAAAACCCTGGATAGAGGGGCTCAGTGAATGTGGAGTGGAATGTGTTCAGGTGGGTCAGTGTGTCAGAGGAGACTCTGTAGAAGGACAGAGTGCCGGCTGGCCAGTCCAGATACACTCCTACTCTGTGGGAGCTGGAGGAGGGGACGTCTATGGTAGTGGACTTATTATTGTGCCAGGCAGAGTAACTGTTTTCAGAGCAGAACAGACTCCAGGACTTGTCATTGTATCCAATCCCACAGTCACTACCCCCTCCTCTCCTGCTGATTCGTTTATATGCCACTCCTATAACAGCCTCTCTCCCACTCCACTCTACCTCCCAGTAACAGCGCCCAGTCAGACCCTCTCTACACAGCACCTGTCCACAGTCCTCAAATCTCTCTGGGTGATAAGGATACGGCTGCTTCTCTCTCCTCCATGTCACCTTTCTGTTCTCCTCAGACAGAGAGAGGCGTCTGTTTACTGTGTTTGGGTCCAGTGTGAGATCACAG
>NW_028159239.1:45000-103809 GCF_964263955.1 Coregonus lavaretus
TAGTATTTGGTCCCATATTCTTTGAATGCAATGACTAAATCAAGCCTTTGACTGCCATGATTGAGAAAGATCATGAATGAATCATGAATAATAATGAGTGAGAAAGTTACAGAGGCTACAACAAAACATGCTAAGCTCTCACCATTACCAATAACAGAGGGGGTATGATCCTTGTTCCTCTGTAACTTTCTCATTCATCATCATTCACGATTCATTCATGATTATTCATAATCATGGTAGCATCCACATGAATGTAGAAGTGTTCAGAAACATTTTCTATTCTTACTGACAATAGAAGTGAAGTGACTCCAAAATGACAGGACATTATTCACCATTCAGTTTCTATTAGGAAAAACATAATCCAAAACACAACCAAGACAAACTGCAAATGTTTTCAACAAGTTTGTAGAATCACAAGCTTGATGTAATCACTGTGGGTAAGGAATATGGGACCAAATACTAAACTTATGACTAAATGAATTCATCCAAATAATTACGACTTATTCAAATGGGAGAACTAGACACATAAAGTGCTTTCATATCTAAACGGAAAAACAGATATGTATGAAAAACCTAAAATAAAAGTTGACATTCTGTACTGTTGCCTAATATGAAACATTATATCTCAAATCCAAAATGCTGGAGCATAGCACCCAATTTAAAACTGTAAGCTTCACTGTCCAAACACATATGGTGTGGACTATGTGTGCCTGGTAAACACATGTGGATCTGGTGAACAGTTATCACTTGTTGACCAACTACAGGAATACTGACCTCAGAGTCTCCAGTTTACAGTGGGGATCCCCCAGTCCAGCAGAGAGCAGCTTCACTCCTGAATCCTTCAGGTCATTGTTACTCAGATCCAGCTCTCTCAGGTGTGAGGGGTTTGACTTCAGAGCTGAGACCAGAGAAGCACAGCCTTCCTCTGTGACTAGACAGCCTGACAGCCTGCAAAGAGTCAAATCATATTAAAACCACACTGCAATTCTTTGGTGGTGAAAATTGTGGCAGTATATTTTTACAACATATTCAGATATATCAGTGTCCTGAAACCTGACATATCCATTCATAAATGAATGTATCATTATTAGAAATGATCATAATATTGCTTGTAGAGAGAAACATGTATAGTACGAATATTTGAGTAGACTGACCAGACCAGTTTAAAAAGCAGTATCAGTCAAAAGACAGACAGTGAGGTATCAGATTTAGATTGTATTGAGTATACAGTCCACACCATATCTATTTTGACAGTGAGGCTAACATTTTAAATGTGGCTCTATACTCCAGCATTTTGGATTTGTGATCAAATGTTTTATATGAGGTGACAGTATATAATGTCACCTTTTATTTGAGGGTATTTTAATACATATCTGTTTCACCATTTAGAAAAATAAAAGCCCTTTATGTATCTAGTCCCCCTTTTTCAAGAAGTCAAGTATTCTGACCAATTAACTTATAGTGTATTAAAGTAGTCAAAAGTTTAGTATTTGGTCCCATATTCTTTGAATGCAATGACTAAATCAAGCCTTTGACTGCCATGATTGAGAAAGATCATGAATGAATCATGAATAATAATGAGTGAGAAAGTTACAGAGGCTACAACAAAACATGCTAAGCTCTCACCATTACCAATAACAGAGGGGGTATGATCCTTGTTCCTCTGTAACTTTCTCATTCATCATCATTCACGATTCATTCATGATTATTCATAATCATGGTAGCATCCACATGAATGTAGAAGTGTTCAGAAACATTTTCTATTCTTACTGACAATAGAAGTGAAGTGACTCCAAAATGACAGGACATTATTCACCATTCAGTTTCTATTAGGAAAAACATAATCCAAAACACAACCAAGACAAACTGCAAATGTTTTCAACAAGTTTGTAGAATCACAAGCTTGATGTAATCACTGTGGGTAAGGAATATGGGACCAAATACTAAACTTATGACTAAATGAATTCATCCAAATAATTACGACTTATTCAAATGGGAGAACTAGACACATAAAGTGCTTTCATATCTAAACGGAAAAACAGATATGTATGAAAAACCTAAAATAAAAGTTGACATTCTGTACTGTTGCCTAATATGAAACATTATATCTCAAATCCAAAATGCTGGAGCATAGCACCCAATTTAAAACTGTAAGCTTCACTGTCCAAACACATATGGTGTGGACTATGTGTGCCTGGTAAACACATGTGGATCTGGTGAACAGTTATCACTTGTTGACCAACTACAGGAATACTGACCTCAGAGTCTCCAGTTTACAGTGGGGATCCCCCAGTCCAGCAGAGAGCAGCTTCACTCCTGAATCCTTCAGGTCATTGTTACTCAGATCCAGCTCTCTCAGGTGTGAGGGGTTTGACTTCAGAGCTGAGACCAGAGAAGCACAGCCTTCCTCTGTGACTAGACAGCCTGATAGCCTGCAAAGAATCATATTAAAACCACACTGCTATTCATTGGTGGTGAAAATAGTGGCAATATATTTTTTCAACATATTCAGATATATCAGTGTCCTGAAACCTGCCATATCTATTAATAAATTAATCAATGTTTCATTATTAGAAATGATCATATATTGATTGTAGAGAGAAACATGTATAGTACACATATTTGAGTAGACTGACCAGAGCAGTTTAAAAAGCACTATCAGTCAAAAGACAAACAGTGAGGTATCAGATTTAGATTGTATTGAGTATACAGTCCATACCATATCTATTTTGACAGTGAAGCTAACATTTTAAATGTGGATCTATACTCCAACATTTTGGATTTGATATCAAATGTTTTATATGAGGTGACAGTATATAATGTCACCTTTTATTTGAGGGTATTTTAATACATATCTGTTTCACCATTTAGAAAAATAAAAGCCCTTTATGTATCTAGTCCCCCTTTTTCAAGAAGTCAAGTATTCTGACCAATTAACTTATAGTGTATTAAAGTAGTCAAAAGTTTAGTATTTGGTCCCATATTCTTTGAATGCAATGACTAAATCAAGCCTGTGACTGCCATGATTGAGAAAGATAATGAATGAATCATGAATAATAATGAGTGAGAAAGTTACAGAGGCTACAACAAAACATGCTAACCTCTCACCATTAACATCAAATAAAAGGTGACATTCTGTACTGTTGCCTGATATGAAACATTATATCTCAAATCCAAAATACTGGAGCATAGCACCAAATGTAAAACTGTAAGCTTCACTGTCCAAACACATATGGTGTGGACTATGTGTGCCTGGTAAACACATGTGGATCTGGTGAACAGTTATAACTTGTTGACCAACTACAGGAATACTGACCTCAGAGTCTCCAGTTTACAGTGGGGATTCCCCAGTCCAGCAGAGAGCAGCTTCACTCCTGAATCCTTCAGGTCATTGTTACTCAGATCCATCTCTCTCAGGTGTGAGGGGTTTGACTTCAGAGCTGAGACCAGAGAAGCACAGCCTTCCTCTGTGACTAGACAGCCTGACAGCCTGCAAAGAGTCAAATCATATTAAAACCACACTGCTATTCTTTGGTGGTGAAAATTGTGGCAGTATATTTTTACAACATATTCAGATATATCAGTGTCCTGAAACCCGCCATATCCATTCATAAATGAATGTATCATTATTAGAAATGATCATAATATTGCTTGTAGAGAGAAACATGTATAGTACGAATATTTGAGTTGACTGACCAGACCAGTTTAAAAAGCAGTATCAGTCAAAAGACAGACAGTGAGGTATCAGATTTACCGTATTTTCCGCACTATAAGGCACACCGGAGTATAAGCCGCAGCAGCTAAATTGAATGATGTGTACATATATAAGCCGCACTGGACTATAAGCCGCATGTGTTTTAATGTTTAATTACCATATGTAAGGGATCGTGCACAGAGGGGATTGTCGGGAAAGAGATGGCTGCTTGAGAAAGCTCCCATTTATTAACATTTCAACAAACAAGTTGCATATTTGCATAACGTATTCCAGCAAAATTAGTTAATAGCCTCATAATCATTTAACCACTTCACTTTGGTTATTTTTGAAAAACCTTGAAAAAGTGTGCACATCTTTGAATATTTATCTACATTATAGCCTACAGTAGTCCCATAACAAAAAACAAAGCTTACAGCGCTTGACGAGGCAATATCAATGGCTAAATTAAATGTGTTTTTTTTTAAGTGCAAAATAAAGTGCCTGTAACACGACAGTAAGCGCGTAAGCCTAAAGTTGCAGCAACACGGCTGCTTAAAATATACGGAAATCAGCCTACCAGAAAAGTCATTAATCCTCGTCTTCATCTTTTAGGCTAAGGTGCAGTACACGGCTGTAACCAGAAAAGTCAAGTCATTAATCCTCATCTCTGTCATCTTCATGCGTACTAAAACCACCAAAGTCCTCATCTTCAGTGTCGGAAACGAACAGGCTCAGGCTGGCTTCGTCAGCCACTCTCCTCTCTCCTTCGTTGACGCTCTCAAAACCAACGAACTCCTCTTCGTCACTGTCGGAATCGAACAGCCTCTGAAGGGCCTCAGCTGTGGCGGCGTCCTCCTCTTCATCACGCAGCAGTCCAGCCTTTCTGAACCCGTTAATGATCGTGGATGTTTTGACACTCCTCCACGCTATCAGGATCCACTCGCAAACTTGAGCGAAAGTTGCTTTTCGCATGCGACCAGTTTTGGTGAATGATTTATCGGCGCTAGTCATCCACGCCTCCCACTGAACGCGTAGTGCCACTTTGAACGCACGATTGACACTGATGTCGAGTGGCTGCAGATGGTTCGTTGTGCCCCCAGGAATCACAGCTGGAATCGAGTTTGTGCTCTTGATGGCTGCTTTCACATTATCCGTTATATGGGCCCTCATGCTGTCCAAAACGAGCAAAGCTTTTTTTTTGGCGAAAGAATCCTCCAGGGCGCTTGACGTAGCACTCATTCAGCCACTCATTCAGCCACTCATTCAGCCACTCATTCAGCCACTCATTCATTACACTTTCCATCATCCATCTTGTTGACTTTAAAGGAGATGCCGTTCAGGATCTTTTCTTTTGGCATTGTAATCTGCTTAAAAATCACCATTGGCGGAAGCTTTAATCCAGATGCTGGGCAGCCAAGAACACAAGTGAAATTCGTTCTCTCGTGACCAGTGGTTCTCAATGTGATGGACGATTCACCTTTCTTGTTAACAGTCCTAGTGAGAGGCAGGTCAAACGTCAAAGGCACTTCATCCATATTTATGATCTGGTCCGGTCCGATGGAATATTCCTCTATCATTCTTTGTGTGAATTCGCCGAAGTTTGTTATTTTTTCCTGGTAGTCGGGAGGGAGTTGCTGACACACAGTCGTCCGCGCCCTGATGGAGAGTCCCTTTCGTCTCATAAATCTGAAACACCAGGATGGTCCACCTCTAAAATTTTCAATTTTCATTTCGGTGGCGACTGTTTCAGCTTTCAGTCGGATCTGCACGGTGGAAACACCTCGGCCGTCTGCTCTCTGTGTGTTCACCCAATCTTCAAGAAAGTCTTCAAGTTCGGGCCATCTGCTTTTATTACTTCTGAAAGCTTTTTTTGACTTTTTGCATTGAGACAGTTCTTCCCGCTGGCGTCTCCAACGTCTCACCATTGACTCATTGATGCCAAGGCTACGTGCAGCAGCTCTATTTCCTTCGTTTACAGCCAGATTGACTGCCTTTAACTTAAAAGCTGCATCATATGCATTTCTACGTTTGTTTTCCATAATGAGGGTTTGTGCATGAAAACTTCCTTTGAACAAACTGTCTCGCTCTCGTAATGTCTGTCTGTCTTGCTCTCGTTCTGTCTCTCGTTCTGTCTGTCGTACCACTCTCGGTTCCACTTTTACTTTTGCGCACTACCTGTCTCACTCTTTTCCGGCCTCCAGCTTTTCCTGCTGGAGCCCGCCGCTTAAAGGTGGGGGGCGCGGACCGGTCATAGAGTCCATAGAGTTAAAGTTGGTGGACTGTAACCTGTAAAATCCATAGATTTAGGAGGTCTTCTAGTGGCCGTTAGCTGTAAAAATCCATAGATTAGCCGCACCGTTATATAAGCCGCAGGGGTCGAAAAATGGGAAAAAAGGCGCGGCTTATAGTCCGAAAATTACGGTAAATTGTATTGAGTATACAGTCCACACCATATCTATTTTGAGAGTGAAGCTAACATTTTAAATGTGGCTCTATACTCCAGCATTTTGGATTTGAGATCAAATGTTTCATATGAGTTGACAGTATATAATGTCACCTTTTATTTGAGGGTATTTGAATACATATCTGTTTCACCATTTAGAAATGAAAGCACTTTATGTATCTAGTCCCCCACTTTTGAAGAAGTCATAAGTATTTTGATAAATTCACTCATAGTGTATTAAAGTAGTCAAAAGTTTAGTATTTGGTCCCAAACTCATTGGTTGCATTTGCAGTTTGTTTTGGTTGTGTTTTGCCCGATAGTAACTGAATGGTGGATGATGACTGGAGTAATTTTCTGTCTAAGTGAGTAGATAACATGTTTCTAAACATTACTAAATTAATCCTGATGATGACATGATTAAGAAAGATCATGAATGAATCATGAATAATAATGAGAAGTCATAAGTATTCTGACCAATTCACTTATAGAGTATTAAAGTAGTCAAAAGTGTAGTATTTGGTCCCATATTCTTTGAATGCAATGACTAAATCAAGCCTGTGACTGCCATGATTGAGAAAGATCATGAATGAATCATGAATAATAATGAGTGAGAAAGTTACAGAGGCTACAACAAAACATGCTAACCTCTTACCATTTCCAATAACAGAGGGGGTATGATCCTTGTTGCTCTGTAACTTTCTCATTCATCATCATTCACGATTCATTCATGATTATTCATAATCATGGTAGCATCCACATGAATGTAGAAGTGTTCAGAAACATCTTGTATTCTTACTGACAATACAAGTGAAGTGACTCCAAAATGACAGGACATTATTCACCATTCAGTTTCTATTGGGAAAAAACATCATCCAAAACACAACCAAGACAAACTGCAAATGTATTCAACAAGTTTGTAGAATCACAAGCTTGATGTAATCACTGCAGGTAAGGAATATGGGACCAAATACTAAACTTTTGACTAAATTAATTTGTCTAAATAATTATGACTTTTTCAAATGGGAGAACTACATAATAAAGTACTTTCATTTCTAAACAGTAAAATATACAGTGAGGGAAAAAAGTATTTGATCCCCTGCTGATTTTGTACGTTTGCCCACTGACAAAGACATGATCAGTCTATAATTGTAATGGTAGGTTTATTTGAACAGTGAGAGACAGAATAACAACAACAAAATCCAGAAAAACGCATGTCAAAAATTTTATAAATTGATTTGCATTTTAATGAGGGAAATAAGTATTTGACCCCTCTGCAAAACATGACTTAGTACTTGGTGGCAAAACCCTTGTTGGCAATCACAGAGGTCAGACGTTTCTTGTAGTTGGCCACCAGGTTTGCACACATCTCAGGAGGGATTTTGTCCCACTCCTCTTTGCAGATCTTCTCCAAGTCATTAAGGTTTCGAGGCTGAATTTTGGCAACTCGAACCTTCAGCTCCCTCCACAGATTTTCTATGGGATTAAGGTCTGGAGACTGGCTAGGCCACTCCAGGACCTTAATGGGCTTCTTCTTGAGCCACTCCTTTGTTGCCTTGGCCGTGAGTTTTGGGTCATTGTCATGCTGGAATACCCATCCACGACCCATTTTCAATGCCCTGGCTGAGGGAAGGAGGTTCTCACTCAAGATTTGATGGTACATGGCCCCGTCCATCGTCCCTTTGATGCGGTGAAGTTGTCCTGTCCCCTTAGCAGAAAAACACCCCCAAAGCATAATGTTTCCACCTCCATGTTTGACGGTGGGGATGGTGTTCTTGGGGTCATAGGCAGTATTCCTCCTCCTCCAAACACGGCGAGTTGAGTTGATGCCAAAGAGCTCGATTTTGGTCTCATCTGACCACAACACTTTCTCCCAGTTCTCCTCTGAATCATTCAGATGTTCATTGGCAAACTTCAGACGGGCATGTATATGTGCTTTCTTGAGCAGGGGGACCTTGCGGGCACTGCAGGATTTCAGTCCTTCACGGCGTAGTGTGTTACCAATTGTTTTCTTGGTGACTATGGTCCCAGCTGCCTTGAGATCATTGACAAGATCCTCCCGTGTAGTTCTGGGCTGATTCCTCACTGTTCTCATGATCATTGCAACTCCAGGCCAAGGGAGATTGACAGTTCTTTTGTGTTTCTTCCATTTGCGAATAATCGCACCAACTGTTGTCACCTTCTCACCAAGCTGCTTGGCGATGGTCTTGTAGCCCATTCCAGCCTTGTGTAGGTCTACAATCTTGTCCCTGACATCATTGGAGAGCTCTTTGGTCTTGGCCATGGTGGAGAGTTTGGAATCTGATTGATTGATTGCTTCTGTGGACAGGTGTCTTTTATATAGGTAACAAACTGAGATTAGGAGAACTCCCTTTAAGAGTGTGCTCCTAATCTCAGCTCATTACCTGTATAAAAGACACCTGGAAGCCAGAAATCTTTCTGATTGAGAGGGGGTCAAATACTTATTTCCCTCAATAAAAATGCAAATCAATTTATATAACATTTTTGACATGCGTTTTTCTGGATTTTGTTGTTGTTATTATGTCTCTCACTGTTCAAATAAACCTACCATTAAAATTATAGACTGATCATTTCTTTGTCAGTGGGCAAATGTACAAAATCAGCAGGGGATCAAATACTTTTTTCCCTCACTGTATATGTATGAAAATCTTTAAATAAAAGGTGACATTCTGTACTGTTGCATAATATGAAACATTGTATCTAAAAACCAAATTTAAAACTGTAAGCTTCACTGTCCAAACACATATGGTGTGGACTATGTGTGCCTGGTAAACACATGTGGATCTTGTGAACAGTTATCACTTGTTGACCAACTACAGGAATACTGACCTCAGAGTCTCCAGTTTACAGTGGGGATTCCTCAGGACAGCAGAGAGCAGCTTCACTCCTGAATCCTTCAGGTCATTGTTACTCAGATCCAGCACTCTCAGGTGTGAGGGGTTTGACTTCAGAGCTGAGACCAGAGAAGCACAGCCTTCCTCTGTGACTCCACAGCCTGACAGCCTGACAGAGAGATCATCATGATTTCACAAACTGTTAATTTAACACCAGTAGTGTAGAAGGACAATGGCAGATATTTTGATTTATTCTCTTAAACAACTTATAGATTCATCTTCCGTCTCCTAGAATTGTATGGTCATATTGTTAGACTAATGTGAACATCAATGCATTGATTCAATATATTATTTAATAATACATATGTCTCTAAACTGAATATTCCTTCCTGATGATTAGTACTTAAATGTCATTTTATGTACTCACAGAGCAGCTCTGGAGGCTTTGACCACTGGCAGCAGCCTCAGAAGACCTTCCTCTGATCTGGAGTATTTCTTCAGGTCAAACACATCAAGCTCCTTTTCTGAAGTCAGCAACACAAAGACCAGAGCTGACCACTGTGCAGGTGACAGTTCTTCTTCTGAGAGACTTCCTGAGCTCAGGTAGCTTTGGATCTCCTCCACTAGAGAATGGTCATTCAGTTCATTCAGACAGTGGAACAGATTGATGCACCTCTCTGGAGAGGGATTCTCCCTGATCTTCTCCTTGATGTACTTGACTGTTTCTTCATGGCTCTGTGAGCTGCTTCTTGTCTTTGTCAGTAGACCTCGTAAGTGCTTCTGATTGGACTCCAGTGAGAGGCCCAGAAGGAAGCGGAGGAAAAGGTCCAGGTTTCCTGTCTCACTTTGTAAGGCTTTATCCACAGCACTCTTGAAGACTGTAACTTCAGGCTTGTAGTCTCTGAACAGCACAACAAAGTAGCTGAACATTGATTGTGGTTTGGCCATTAGATTCTCATTGTTGTTGATGAATGAGAGGAACACATATACAGCAGCCAGAAACTCCTGAATGCTCAGATGCACGAAGCAGTACACCTTGTCCTGGTACAGCCCACATTCCTCTTTAAAGATCTGTGTGCACAATCCTGAGTACACTGACGCTTCATTGACATCAATGCCAGCCTCTTTCAGGTCTTCTTCATAGAAAATCAGATTGCCATTCACAAGCTGTTGAAAAGCCAGTTTTCCCAGTGACAGAATGCTCTCTTTATTCCAGTGTGGACCAGTCTCTTCTTTCCCAAGATACTTTTCATTCTTCTGTTTGGTATGAAACTCCACAAGGTGTGAGTACATCTCAGTCAGAGTCTTGGGCATCTCTTCTCTCTGGTCTAAACTCAACATGTGTTCAAGGACTGTTGCAGAAATCCAACAGAAGACTGGAATATGGCACATGATGTGGAGGCTCCTTGATGTCTTTATGTGTGAGATGATTCTGCTGGCCAGGTCCTCATCACTGAATCTCTTCCTGAAGTACTCCTCCTTCTGTGGGTCATTGAACCCTCGTACCTCTGTCACCTGGCTAACATACCCTGAAGGGATCTGATTGGCTGCTGCAGGTCGGGTAGTTATCCAGAGGAGAGCAGAGGGAAGCAGATTTCCCTTGATGAGATTTGTCAGCAGAGCATCCACTGAGGTTGACTCTGTGACGTCACAACAGATCTTGTTCTTCTGGAAGTCTAGGGGCAGTCGGCACTCATCCAGACCATCAAAGATGAACAGAACTTTGTACTTGTCGTAGTTGGAGATTCTTGATTCTTTGGTTTCCATTGAGAAGTGATTGAGAAGTTCAATGAAAGTGTGTTTGTCCTTTTTCATCAAATTCAGCTCCCGGAAAGGGAATGAAAAAACTAATTGGACATCCTGATTTGCTTTTCCTTCAGCCCAGTCCAGAATGAACTTCTGCACAGAGACTGTTTTTCCAATGCCAGCGACTCCCTTTGTCAGCACAGTTCTGATAAGTTTGTCTTGTCCAGTTAAGGGTCTGAAGATGTCGTTACATTTGACTGCAGTCTCTGGTCTTGCTTGTTTCCTGGTTGTTGTCTCAATCTGTCTCAGCTCATGTTCATTATTGACCTCTCCTTTTCCACCCTCTGTGATGTAGAGCTCTGTGTAGATCTTATTGAGAAGTGTTGGGTTTCCTTGTTTAGCGATCCCCTCAAATACACATTGAAACTTCTTCTTTAGATTAGATTTGAGTTCACGTTGAAGAATCACAGCACGCTCATCTGAATCTAGAAACAACACAGAGGATATTAATATTACATCTGTTTTAATGCCTACAGTATTGTAAGACTGTCTTATAAAGTTTAAATTATAATCATTTATTCTCTTGTCTGTATAAATCTGTAAAAGTTTTCATAATGCATTACACACTGGTGTGACTGATTTATATCATTATTGGTATTATTGATGGCATTAATAATGTTCTCTCTCTCTCTCTCTCTCTCTCTCCTCTGTCTCTCCTCTCCTCTCTGTCTAAATTAATCACCACAACACATCCCTGCTGCTACTTGATGAGGTCACTAGGTGTTGTGTTATGGCTGCTACAATATCATTTAGTTACACAGCTACTTTAGCTGTACTTTAGCTACAGCTTTTAAATTTTTGTTCTAAAACAGCATTCAACATGAGGCAGACAGCTCTTACTTTTCTCCAGTGTGTCAGCAAGCTCCTTCTGGTTCATTTTCCTCAGGACGTGCAGTGTGATCTTCAGAGCCCCCTCTCTGGCACTGCTCTCCTGCTTCTCATCTTCAGCATCCACCACTTCCTTATCCTGCTTCTGACTCTCAAAGCCTTCTGGGAGTTCTGGACTAAGAATCCTCTTGAACATCTTCAGCTCGTTCTTCACAAATGTCAAAATATTCTCTTCAAGCAACTGAAATAAATAAAGTAAATAAGTTAAGGAAGAGACTAAATGCTTTCTCATTAACACATGAATGAATGATTGACAGATCAACTTTACTTGAGGTAAACAAAAACAAATGTACATAACAGGACAACATACACTGAATATGGAGGCCAGGTCTGTTTGATGACTCTGGGAAGACTGACCACTGAGAATCTCTGACTCTGATCTCTCCTGTTGGTTTCTGTGGACAAAACATTAGATTACAATTTCCTCTTTCAGGGACACACACACACACACACACACACACACACACACACACACACACACACACACACACACACACACACAAACAGGGAGGGAATGTTGTGTTAGTTTAATATTGTTTCAGGACTATGAAAATGGAAAAAAGGATTAGCCTATGGATTATGAAAACAACAAAAATAAATGGGAAAATGGGAGAGGAGAAATGACTAGAGCCAGTGTTGTTTAACTCACTGACCATGACCCATGAGTTCTTCTTACCTTTGTTCAGCAGAAAAGTCTCCCTCTCTGAAGTTTATAGGTTCAGCCATAGATGTGTCACTCTTCATGGACACACAGCTGGGTACAGGGGAGGCTGGTCTCTCCTGCTTGATTGGGCTTCAACACAACAGAGACAAACATTACATCTCTCATCTACTCTGAGCTCAGATGGGGAAACATATGAAGAGTTTCATTCTAAAACGCAATTTTCAGAAATGTTGGTAAATTAGCTTATATTCTTTAAAGAAATTATGAAAGAGATTGGTGTGTTTTTTCACTATCTAATCATGGCATGGGGTTGTTCAATGACAGACATGTATTTGTTTAAAATCTATCACTTGATGGTTTCATTTCAGAGACAAATAATGTGTTTCTTTTGTAAAATGCTATATATCTGCCTCACTCTCAGAGAAATCAGAAGTATTGCTAGGTTTTACACAGTAATAAATGTAACAAATAACCACATTTGTAATAAAGTACTGTACACATGTACAACATTCAATACAGTAATATGAGATCTGTATGTAAAACATTTACATTTTACATTTTAGTCATTTAGCAGATGTTCTTATCCAGGACTGGTTTCCCAAAAGCATCTTAAGGCTAAGTTCATCGTTAGAATCTTCCTAGGAGCATCATAGATGCTTTTTTGCCCTTCCGCATGACTTTATACACAGAAGATCTCCAGTAAACATAGAATCACATGGTTTATCCGTCTCTCTGTGACCGCAGATAAATTCAGAACAAAGTTGAGTACAAATACAAAGTTGCCAATGTCTTTGCAATTGATTCAAACAAGGGACGTATGCAAATTTGTTTCAAATGAAAACCGAGATGACTGCACTAAAATATAAACAGTAGGCTATAGGCCTATTTCAATCATATTGGAATGTATTCAATGTTCAATTAATTGAGTTTTATTTTGCTACTTGTAGATTTCGGTCTGTAATTTGTCTCAATATATTTCATGATGTGTAGCCTAACATGTGAACAATGATGTGCCAAATCTGTGATTTAGAATAAGGCGCCTCAATATTTGCAGCTGTAGGTGGTAATATCTCTCTAGGAGCTGATCCGTCATCAGTATTGGGAAATAATTATAAGGAACAATTTGAATGGAGAAAGCTGATCTGAGAGCAGCGCTCCTCTTCTTTTGATCCTATCAGTATCGATACATGCTCCACCGGACGTGATACCTTGTCATTCTGCTGATCCAGTTTCTGCTATGGAACTCTGACTTGTTCACCGGATGTGCGACCTTGTCCCGAACCTGCTGTCTCGACCTCTGAATGCTCGGCTATGAAAAGCCAACTGACATTTACTCCTGAGATGCTGACCTGTTGCACCCTCTATAACAACTGTGATTATTATTTGACCCTGTTGGTCATCTATGAACATTTGAAAATCTCGAAGAACGATCTGGCCTTAATGGCCATATCCTCTTATAATCTCCCCCCAGCACAGCCAGAAGAGGACTGGGAACCCCTCAGAGCCTGGTTCCTCTCTAGGTTTCTTCCTAGGTTCCTGCCTTTCTAGGGAGTTTTTCCTAGCCACCGTGCTTATACATCTGCATTGCTTGCTCTTTGGGGTTTTAGACTGGGTTTCTATATAAGCACTTTGTGACAACTGCTGATGTAAAAAAATTATTCTGGGAACGCATATGAAGCAGACCAGGCCAGAGTTTAGGGTTTGAGAAGTCAATGAGAGGTAAAAATGACTTCCTTAGTTGTTAATTTTGAAAATGTTCTGTCTTAAGTAGTTTAACAAACTGACAAATGTTCATGTTAGTCATAAACAACTTTATATCGAAGGTGTGCCTTTGATTTGACGGCCTGCACATGTGCAGTTCGGCACAAGACGACCATTAGACCCAATGACGTATTTCTGCGCATGAGCTTCAAATCAAATCAAATTGTATTTCTCACATGCGCCGAATACAACAGTGGTACACTTTACCGTGAAATGCTTACTTAAGAGCCCTTTCCCAACAATGCAGAGTTAAAAAGTAACACAAATTAGCTAAATAAAAAAGGAAATAGTAACATAATAAAATTTCAATAATGATCATAATAAAATAACAATAAGGGGTACCAGGTAGTTGAGGTAATATGTACATGTAGGTAGGGGTAAAAGTGACTAGGCAATCAGGATAGAGATTACATCTCCTCATCCAGGGAGTGCGCACACACTCACTGACACACACACACACACACACACACACACACACACACACACACACAGGGAGGGAATGTTGTGTTAGTTTAATATTGTTTCAGGACTATGAAAATTGAAAAAAGATTTAGCCTATGGATTATGAAAACAACAAAAAGAAATGGGAAAATGGGAGTGGAGAAATGACTAGAGACAGTGTTGTTTAACTCACTGACCATGACCCATGAGTTCTTCTTACCTTTGTTGAGTAGAAAAGGCTCCCTTTCTAAACATTATATGACGACCCATAGACCGGTCACTCTTCATGGACACACAGCTGGGTACAGGGGAGGCTCGTCTGTCCTGCTTGATTGGTCTTCAACACAACAGAGACAAACATTACGTCTCTCATCTACTCTGAGCTCAGATGGGGAAACATAAGAAGAGTTTCATTACAAAACGCTATATATCAATTTTCAGAAATGTTCCTAAATTAGCTTTTATTGTTTTAAGAAATTATGAAAGAGATTGGTGTGTTTTTTCACTAGCTAATCATGGTATGCGATGGTTCAATGACAGACATGTATTTGTTTAAAATCTATCACTTGATGGTTTCATTTCAGAGAGACAAATAATCATGTTTTTTTGCACAATGATATATATATGCCTCACTCTCAGAGAAATAAGTGCCTCACTCTCAGAGAAATAAGTAGTATTGCTAGGTTTTAGACAGTAATAATATATATATCTGCCTCACTCTCAGAGAAATAAGTAGTATTGCTAGGTTTTAGACAGTAATAATATATATCTGCCTCACTCTCAGAGAAATAGGTAGTACTGCTAAGTTTTACATAGTCGAATGTGACCGATCAGCTCAATTTTATGTAGCAAAATTTGACATTTGTGTTTTTTACATTGGATAAAAGTAGAGACTCAGCTAGAAAAAGGTATATCATACACTACAGTTGAGGAACAATGGGAAAGTAATTCTGCTTTGAAAGATGATAAACTTGTAACCTCAATTTTGAGAAAATGGCCTTTGAATGTTTTGGTTCACCTACTGGAGAGCTCTTCTTTATCTACAGTGGTGTTACTTTGGCAGATAATGTCACCCATCTAAATAAATAGTATATATATATATATATATATATATATATATATATATATATATATATATATATATATATATATATATATATATATATATATATATATATAGTTAACTAAATGTATGGTGTTTTTAGTTTATGTCAGTTTCATTGTTTTTTATGCTATAAATTGTTAAGTTATGGTTGTAAGTGGTAAAATGAACTAGAAAATGTCATATTTTGCAATTCTGAGTAATTACTACTTTAGTAAGGATATACTTTATTCAGTACTACTGCAGTTACGAAATAATTCCAATAGATGGCAGCATAAGACCACGAATGACATTTCAGAAGGTTAGTTTAGTTTCTCCCTGCATACACCACCACTCCCCCTCACAGGAAAACTCCTGCACACACTTTTTACTGTCCCTTTCCACACTGCTAACGCAAGAGGAACGACTGAAAAATCATTTAACAGATTACTGTGAAATAATATAATGATGATTCATGTTTATTATTAGCTGTTTTTATGCTCATGTTTTGAAATTCTACTTCATTACTATAACAATTATCAATAAGGCTGAACATTAATTTAGTCACGTCTGGTTGAGAAAAACGTATTTTCCTGGTACATTCATTGTCAGATTCATCAACCAGCAGCGAGCCTTCTAGCACAAGCGAGGGGCATGTTGAGGTACATTTGCTAACCGGGAGGGTTGCATTATGTAATTTATTGGCGGGCTGGAAGACGCACTCTTGTCTTATCTATTCCGAGGTTGTTTAATCGATATATTAGATATTTTTAAATGCATGTATACTAGGGTTGAGGTTGGAGCATCTGACTAGTGATTATTTACCCGGGGTTCAACACCTACTATAGTCACTATTTAATTGCTCTTCCAAAAGCATCACAGGCCTAATACGAGATATATAGCTAACTAAAGTAATGAGTGACCATTTTAGAAAATCATGGGACATATAATATTTGGTTGCATGCTATTTTATGTCAATCATATTGCTGCTTGTAGCCTATAACTGATGCTTCGTGGTCTTATGCTGCAATCTATTGGAAATATTTAGCAATTAAAAGTTATTAATTCACATACAGACATTGGTGAGGCAGCTGAGAAATAAAGTGTATTAGATCAGTCTCAAACCTGTCCCACGCCAATTGCTGGACTTTCACACAGAGGTTACTAGGTCACCCAATTCAAACCACATTTGAAAAATAAAACAAATGTGTCTTATTTATCAAGTGTTCTGTTTTGCAATTATACATATAATAAAATAACAACAAAATAATCAAAACGCTATTTAATACTATAATTGTATTTACTAAGATAATATTATTACTAAAATAGTTTCTAAAAGTGTTCTAGGCTACCCTACCCTAGAATTAGGGGTTAGGGTTACGGCTAAAATAGGTTATAAGTAGGGTAAGAGTTTCTGTATAGCACTTTGTGACATCTGCTGGTGTAAAAAGAGCTTTATAAATACATTTGATTGATTGTTAGGTTTAGGGTTTATATGGCAAAAAACAGTATGGGTTTATGGCACTCTTGCTCCTCCTTGTGGCCGTATGTGGGTACCACATAAATCATTCATGACACTTGCTAGGCTCATAATCTGAGGTAGCAACTGCGTCAGATCTACAAATCCATTCGCTAGACCACCAGATTAGACAACAATCATCCCATTATACCCATTTGGTTTGCAACTCAGTGAACCTGCGAATCATTCGCTCAATTTGATGCTATGAAGGAAGAGTTCGATGCATATCAAATTACCCAGCAGCCACTTAGAAACAACAAGTCCTCAAATAAAATGGTTATTTCTTAATTAAAAAATGTCTTCTGGCCACATCTTGAAAAAGAGGACAGGGACATGCGTTTTGTTTAGATTGTACACTTTTTTCTCAAAACAAATATGATTAACCATGATCAGAAAATGTTTAATGTTTGATGGCTATCCGCCAGCCATCACCTCTTAAACTGTGTCTCACATCACTATTGGTGACCACAACATGTACTCAGGTGAACAGTGTGCGCGCTCACCAAGTAGCCGTAACCTTGTTAATAATAAGTTACCTGAGGTAAACCTACAAAGTTAACGCAGGCAGGTCTCATTGATAACAATAGTGAAGCTGGCATTGTGACGCAGAACAATGGGCTGGGAATAGAACGTTCTGAAGGCGAGTCGGTGTCATGGAGCTCAATAGAACTAATAGGAGCTGGTAGGGTGAAAAATGCCCAAACATAAGGCCTGTTTTTTCGCGATTACTTCATAACCAGGGACAGAAGGTAATATTATGAAAATGGGCTCAATGGCGGATTCAATGAACTAATTTTATCAGAAATAAACGTTGTCAAAAATGTCACTTGAGGCGCCCCGAAAATAATATTCAAAAGTTCGGTCCTTGGACACAGAGGGGTTAAATGGTAAAGTTACTGTCCATCTAGTGAAGAGAGGAGAACCGGACAGAGGGATGGTAGGTAGCCAGCATCCGTCAACGAGAGAGGGAGAAGCCCTCCACGGTATTTAACAGGTGGAAGAAACAACCAGGGAGCTCCATCGGTCCACAAGAAATGCAGGCAGCCGGTGATGATGTAGTGGTAGCTAGGATAACTAGGATGCTGCTGGTAGAGTAGCTAGCTTAGCTAGCTGTACCGACTAGCTTGGCTAGCTAGCAGGTCGTTCGTCTGTCCCTCGAGGATGATGACGAATCCAGTGAACCACACAATTAAACAAGAATAGCGAGTGAAAAGGATCTGGCTACACTCATACTGTCACTGACCATTACGCAAAAAAAGCAAATTGAACAATAAACTTCGGTGTCTCAACACTGTAACGAACTCCGTCGTTATTCCCCAAGATCACCTCAGACCACTCTGCGCATAACTGGACAATATGCTTGGCGCCAAACCGTACGTGGACACGGACAGTTTCAGAACGCGGACATGAGCACTGCCACACAATAAACTAAAAGCAGTCTTTAAAGTCGGGTACATTAGTAATATTATTTTTATATTATGTCAAACAAAAAAAAAAGTTTTTTAAAACGTATCCAAAAAGCGTCTCAGAGTAGAAAAATTGGTCCTCTCTCTCCCCAGACAGACTCATTTAATACTGGGTCGTTACAATATTTTGAGATCTGGGCCCATATCCAAAAAGCGTCTCAGAGTAGAAAATGTGTCGTATAAGTGCTGAGAATGAAGCCATTTTAGTCCTACTCTTATGGGTATAAATTAAAGCAATGCATGAAGCCTCTTTATTCATAAGTGTCCCACCTAGTTGGCAGATATTTAGGAAACCTCATGAGCTGTACTAACCAGTTAAGAGGTACCAGCAGGTGTCTTGATAATAGAAACATGCAGCGAGTCAGTGGTTCCTGTGCAACATGTAATTGCTTTGGAGCAGTGGTGACCTGTCATTCAGGGCAGAGCCCCACCTGTTTAGCAGATTCTCTTACCCAGAGCGATTTACAGTAAGTGCATTCATCTTAAGATAGCTAGGTGAGACAACCAGATAATACAGTCAAATATACAGGATACGAACATTCAATTTCAGCTAAACAATGGATATATAGCGTTTTGCAATAACAATTATAATAATGATATACATCTAAAATCTATTAATTAAACATCTGAGAACAGTAACATTGAAGGTACCCATAAGCAACCATTTCTGTTTAAAAAACACATGTGAAAAAAATTAATACATGTGGAAATAGCATTTAGGAAATCAACTCTTAATAATTCTTAAACGAAATTGTCATCTCACCTATTAGCTTTGGTGTCATGTTCCCCAGAGAGACTCATTTTAGAGGCAGGGCCCCCCTCCTCTCTCTCCCCAGAGAGACTCATTTTAGAGGCAGGGACCCCCTCCTCTCTCTCCCCAGAAAGACTCATTTTAGAGGCAGGGCCCCCTTCCTCTCTCTCCCCAGAGAGACTCATTTTAGAGACAGGGACCCCCTCCTCTCTCTCCCCAGAGAGACTCATTTTAGAGAACTGACCCCTAAACAGAGATCCAACATGTTGGTTGTAGTTAACACAGTAATTCTTGAATGTCAATTGTTATCATTTATTAATTATCTCTTATAAAACATTTACTAACAGACATTTCGAAACAGTCAGGTGATTTAATGCAATCACATGAATATGTAGTTGTGACATCTCTTCTCCATGTTAACTGTCAATAATAATAATAATAATAAATTACTGTATGTTAAGGTAGTTATAGACAGTGCAGCAACACAAGGCCATGTCTCACACTTATTTTTATTCATTAAAAGTCTGCCATTTATTATCTTTGAATCTGTTCTTTTCTAAATGTTTCTGAGAATGTAGACAGAAGGGCTAAAACAGGCTTGATTGATCTGGGGGGGATCAGTGATCTATACAGAAAGGCTCTACCAGTGGCGACCTGTCATTCTGTTTTGCATGTTATTGTGGCATTAATACATGTCACATATCAGTTTGCTAACAATGTAAAAAATATATACACTACCGGTCAAAAGTTTTAGAACACATACTCATTCAAGGGTTTTTCTTTATTTTTTACTATTTTCTACATTGTAGAATAATAGTAAAGACATCAAAACTATGAAATAACACATATGGTATCATTTAGTAACCAAAAAAATGTTGAACAAATAAAAACATATTTTATATTTGAGATTCTTCAAATAGCCACCCTTTGCCTTGATGACAGCTTTGCACACTCTTGGCATTCTCTCAACCAGCGACCCGTCATTCAGCGCAGGTGGCCTTTCCTGTTTTGCATGTTATTTTGGCATTAATACGTGTCACATATCAGTTTGCAAAAAATTTAAAAATATATATATATCATTGAGTTAATATAGCCGCATACAAACATGGTCTCTTTTTTGTTTTCTTGAGTAAGGCAGCTCCAAAATGCCGGTGTTTCAGCCTAGCTCAGTGCTTTCTGTGGTGGTGGGGCAAGCCAGAAGAAAATATGGAGTGCTGCACCGTGATTGGCTCAGTGTTCTGTCACTCATGGGGACACTATGTCACCGCCAAGTCTAAGGGTAGAGCTAGAAAATTCAAGCCCCTTTGGTGCTGCCACAGAGTTACATTAGAAGTGCCCATCCAAGAAGGTCATTGGCCAACAGATAAAATGACGTCAAATCACATTATATCTACAGTAGCTTTGATTGAACTGATCAGGTCAACATCATACTTTCAAAATCTTAGCCAGCAGTCATCATCATGAATCAAGTCGACAATCTACAGGCAAATCCTTTTTAATCCTTGTCATATGAAGAGAAATAATGAAGAGAAATGATAGGACAGCTTTTGGGACTCTGCTGTTGGAACTCTGCTGTTGGGACTCTGCTGTTGGGACTCTGCTGTTGGGACTCTGCTGTTGGAACTCTGCTGTTGGGACTCTGCTGTTGGGACTCTGCTGTTGGGACTCTGCTGTTGGGACTCTGCTGTTGGGACTCTGCTGTTAGGACTCTGCTGTTGGGACTCTGCTGTTGGGACTCTGCTGTTGGGACTCTGCTGTTGGGACTCTGCTGTTGGGTCTCTGCTGTTGGGACTCTGCTGTTGGGACTCTGCTGTTGGAACTCTGCTTTATGTAGGCCCTAACAGTTTGTGGACCCGTTTGTCACCATTATAGTGCAATGAATGTATTGTTTAGTGTTGTGTTGTGGAGTGGCTTTGCTGGCATGCAACCTGTTCAGATCAGTTCCCATAACGTTGTAGACCTAACAGTAGCAGGACAGAGCTTGTAGCCTAGGCATGGTATTTTACACACCATTTCAAACGGAGACCATCAGGTTTGTCAACATGATAAGTGATCATAGCTCAAACCTACTCTGACTATTGAATGTCTGACGTTTACCTAACCTTATAATAGTTTGTAGTTTAGCCTAGACCTACGAGAGTCTGCCCGTCTTTCCTACATATCAACACATTCATCCGACTTCTAATGTTACCGAGAAATACGTGCCACAGTTTCAACAGCCATTGTGTAACTGCGTAGGCTACACACTTACTTTCACGTTCATATGAGGAAATCACATAACTTCTTACAGTCGCTGGTGCAGCCGCCTGTTCTCTTGCAGATGAAGTAGCTTTTATAGGCAACTCATTCAACCAGCCTAAACAACAGTAAATAAAATATGTCAAATGGTCAAAAGTCAATCCTGATATAGCCATGTACATCAAAGAGAGGTGTATTGCTACAGATGTAGGATCTTAATTTTAGCCAGTTTGCTACAGCAGGAAAATAATCCTGCAGCAACAGGACATTTTAATTATTATGTTGATTATAATTAATGAAAAAATAATAATAATAGAAAAGTGGAATTGATCATCTTCAGAAACCTTTTTTAAAGCTTAAATACACTCAAATACACTACACGTTTCAGTTCTCCTGCAACTGGGTGATCAAATTAAGATCCTACATCTGTAGAGAGATTATGTCTTTATCTAAATATGGCAGTTTGAGTTATTAGCAATAACGTTGCAACTGTCAGCTGCTATAAACCTATGTGATTGGATGTTATAGACCCCCATCTGAACAGTTTCTTTCCCCATGCTGTAGCCCTCACCAACTGGCCATCTGGCCCATAGAGACTAAAGGACTATACACTCTATGCTGCACACCACATCAAGCCATCTCTGAACTGTACACTACCATCTGGCCCATAGAGACTAAAGGACTATACACTCTATGCTGCTCACCACATCAAGCCATCTCTGAACTGTACACTAAATAACTGAACTATACTGCATTAGCACTCTGTTCATCTCTCTTAGATATATTTATACTGGTACTGTATATGTATTCCCACTGTACTGTATATCTGTATACCAACTGTATACCCACTGTACTGTATATCTGTATATCAACTGTATTCCCACTGTACTGTATATCTGTATACCAACTGTATACCCACTGTACTGTATATCTGTATACCAACTGTATTCCCACTGTACTGTATATCTGTATATCAACTGTATTCCCACTGTACTGTATATCTGTATACCAACTGTATTCCCACTGTACTGTATATCTGTATACCAACTGTATTCCCACTGTACTGTATATCTGTATACCAACTGTATTCCCACTGTACTGTATATCTGTATATCCACTGTTCATTATCTTATAGCTCTATGCTCACTCTTCCTAGTTGTGTATAATGTTGTACAGACATTTGTGTAAACTCTTCTGTCTGTATTCTGTCTCTAAATGTTGTCTGTCACTATCACCATGTAGAATAATGTGTACAGATGTAGGATCTTAATTTGATCACCCCCCACTGCAGAATAACTTTCCAGCAATACAGGAAATGTAAAACTTGTAGTGTATTTGAGGTTTTAAAAGGCTTATGAAGTTTGTAATTTCCAGTTAGAAATGCCAGACTTGAGTTCCGCTTAATAAAAATGTATCAACCGCTACAAAAATGTCCATTAATTATAATTCACATAATAATTCACATATCCTGTTGCTGCAGGAATATTTTCCTGCTGTAGCAAACTGGCTCAAATTAAGATCATACATATGTATGTGCAAATGTACTTGGCGAATAAAGGTGATTCTGATTCTGCAAAGGTTGAGTCTTGAATATTGATATATTGAATTTGACTTGCCCATGTTCAGTTATCACCATTTTGTATGATTAGACTGACACAAACCTGTCTCAGTAGAAGTAGACTGTTAGGTCTGAGTGTTTTACTTCCATTCACTGTACTAAAATTACACCATACATTTAATTTCTCTACACACTTTACAATCATTCCTGGCAGGATTCTCACCTTGTAGCCTGAATTCACAACCAGAACATGTCAAGTCATTGAGATATCTACTGTTCTGCTGAGAGAGCACCTTCGTGATGACTAGCGCTCTGTATATTCTTATGGGTGAGGCCTGAGCTGGAATGTGAAGCTAACTGAAGCTAACTTTAGAAAACCAGTATATCTAACCTGCATCATAGTAAACCCCTCAGGCTAAGTTCAGGTTTCAGCATGAGGCAGACATCAACAGCCGAGTTGTAGGCTACTACCTGGGTCGTATTCATTAGTTTACTCCGCAGCCAACAGTTTTAAAATGTTGCATAAACAGTTTACTCCAAACGCTGTACAACGTGACATAAACGGTTTCTGTTGCCAAACGTTTTGCTACGGTGGGCACTAATGAACAAACACAACCTGTTTTGAGGAAGTGTGAGTTGTTGTTAGTCTTTCCACAGTATTTATTTGTCTCTCTTTCACACAACATACCTTCCTGAGTGAAAAGAGTTAACAGTAGATTAGAAAGAGAAAATGTTGTTGCTTGTTGTGTTTTAAGCCTGTTTTGAGAAGACAAGTCTATAGACCTATGATACAGTACACTCTTAGAAAAAAGAGTTCCAAAAGGGTCCTCTGGCTGTCCCCACAGGAGAACGCTTTTGGGTTCCAGGTAAAACCCTTCTGGCTTCCATGTAGAACCCTCTGTGGAAAGGATTCTTCATGGAACACAAAAGGGTTCTACCTAGGACCAAAAAGGGTTCTACAAAGGGTTCTCCTATGGGGACAGCCAAAGAACCCTTTTAGATTCTAGATAGTGTAGGAGCGATCACCCTGGGGCACACAGATGGAAACAGAACGAATTCACCCCACGCATCTAATTTATATCCAAAACATTTTAAGGAGAGTAGGCCTATTATAACACTGTCCACAAAACATATCATCAACTATATTAATACACATAACAATATCATCAACTATATTAATACACATAACAATATCATCAACTATATTAATACATATAACAATATCATCAACTATATTAACACACATAACAATATCATCAACTATATTAATATCATAACAATATCATCAACTATTTGAATACACATAACAATATCATCAACTATATTAATACACATAACAATCGTCGTCTTACCTTTTATATGTCTCTCAATAGAAGTAGAGTCTGGAATGATCATTCGGTGGTGGAAAGTTCCTTTAGTTTGTTCTGCTCATTTCCATATCAGGTTCTACCTGTTCTCTCTCCCACTCCCTGTCTCTTTATAGCTCTTACAATGTGCCTTGGCATACATTCTACAAGTGTCTGGAACTCCAAATGTAGTTCTGATTTAGTGTTCCAAATGAAAACAATTTGATTAAACTGGTTAATATGGTTAAAATACATTAAGACTGAGTAATGCTGTGATTGTTTTTATTATTTTGTATTGAAATGTTTGACTTTATTTTCCCTATGTCCTTTCAATATAGGAACAATTTGTGAAATGACAGCCTTCTGTGAATATGGACAAAAGTCTATGGATTCATTTGATGGTATGTGTCTTGCAACATTATGTAAAATGACAGGTTGAGAAACGCTGCATCTTCCTAGGTGCATATGTGAGAAGGAACGCAAACAGTCTCCCTATGTGTGTGCCATCCCTAAACATCAAGTGTTTGTGGTTCATTAACATGTTTATTGTCAAGGTAAAAAAAAAAAAAAAAAAAAAAAAGTGTCTTGAACTCTATTGGAGGGATGTGACATCATTCTTCCACAAGAAATTCCATAGTTTAGTGTTTTGTTGATGGTTGTCTTCAATTGGGTTGAGACCTGGTGACTGAGACGGCCATGGCATATTGTGAAACATCAGCAAGTTCAGCAGTCTTCATCACTGAAGCTCCTGCCAAACGTGCCCCAACAATCACCAATCGTTAAGCTCTTCCTGAGCAGGGTCGCAGTCTCTCCTGGTAGCAGCTCCTCTCTCCCCAGGGGTAACAGCTCCTCTCTCCCCAGGGGTAACAGCTCCTCTCTCCCCAGGGGTATCAGCTCCTCTCTCCCCAGGGGTAGCAGCTCCTGTCTCCCCAGGGGTATCAGCTCCTCTCTCCCCAGGGGTAGCAGCTCCTGTCTCCCCAGGGGTAACAGCTCCTCTCTCCCCAGGGGTATCAGCTCCTCTCTCCCCAGGGGTAGCAGCTCCTGTCTCCCCAGGGGTAACAGCTCCTCTCTCCCCAGGGGTAACAGCTCCTCTCTCCCCAGGGGTAGCAGCTCCTCTCTCCCCAGGGGTAGCAGCTCCTCTCTCCCCAGGGGTAACAGCTCCTCTCTCCCCAGGGGTATCAGCTCCTCTCTCCCCAGGGGTAGCAGCTCCTGTCTCCCCAGGGGTAACAGCTCCTCTCTCCCCAGGGGTATCAGCTCCTCTCTCCCCAGGGGTAGCAGCTCCTGTCTCCCCAGGGGTAACAGCTCCTCTCTCCCCAGGGGTATCAGCTCCTCTCTCCCCAGGGGTAGCAGCTCCTCTCTCCCCAGGAGTAGCAGCTCCTCTCTCCCCAGGGGTAGCAGCTCCTCTCTCCCCAGGGGTAGCAGCTCCTCTCTCCCCAGGGGTAGCAGCTCCTCTCTCCCCAGGGGTATCAGCTCCTCTCTCCCCAGGGGTAACAGCTCCTCTCTCCCCAGGGGTATCAGCTCCTCTCTCCCCAGGGGTAGCAGCTCCTCTCTCCCCAGGGGTAACAGCTCCTCTCTCCCCAGGGGTATCAGCTCCTCTCTCCCCAGGGGTAGCAGCTCCTCTCTCCCCAGGGGTATCAGCTCCTCTCTCCCCAGGGGTAGCAGCTCCTCTCTCCCCAGGAGTAGCAGCTCCTCTCTCCCCAGGGGTATCAGCTCCTCTCTCCCCAGGGGTAGCAGCTCCTCTCTCCCCAGGAGTAGCAGCTCCTCTCTCCCCAGGGGTATCAGCTCCTCTCTCCCCAGGGGTAGCAGCTCCTCTCTCCCCAGGGATAACAGCTCCTCTCTCCCCAGGGGTAACAGCTCCTCTCTCCTCTAGGATTTGAAGACATCGGTGGCTTAGCCCACAGCCAGTAGGAGGGTCCGGGATGGAATTTCAACAGTTAAATCCATGAATACATCACCAGTGTATTGCCAAAAACCACTCAAGAACTTCAAACATAGACTCTGACCTGTCCAATGAGCTAAACTGATTAAAGAATCCAACAGTACCTAAACACACACCCTCTCTCTCCCCCTCCCCCTCTCCCTCTCCCTCTCTCTCTCTCTCTCTCTCTCTCTCTCTCTCTCTCTCTCTCTCTCTCTCTCTCTCTCTCTCTCTCTCTCTCTCTCTCTCTCTCTCTCTCTCTCTCTCTCTGCAGTAATTAGAATCCCTATATCAGCTTTTAGTGATAGTCTGCTGTGTGTTCTCCCCTCCTCTGTCTCTCTCCATCAGTTTCTCTGTGTCGTCTATTGATGTCTCTCATCTTGTCGGGTGTCTCTCTCCATCATATCCTATTCTTCTGTTGCTGTCTCTGTGTCTTGTCTGGTGTCTCTCTCCATCATATCCTATTCTTCTGTTGCTGTCTCTGTGTCTTGTCTGGTGTCTCTCTCCATCATATCCTATTCTTCTGTTGCTGTCTCTGTGTCTTGTCTGGTGTCTCTCTCCATCATATCCTATTCCTCTGTTGCTGTCTCTGTGTCTTGTCTGGTGTCTCTCTCCATCATATCCTATTCTTCTGTTGCTGTCTGACACGCCCTGGCTCTGGGGACTCTCATATGTTGAGCCAGGGTGTGTAGAGTCTATGTTTTGTGTTCTATGTTTCAGTTTCTAGTTCATGTGTTTCTTTGTTGGCCGGGGTGGTTCTCAATCAGAGGCAACGTGAATCAGCTGTTGCTTGTTGTCTCTGATTGGGAACCATACTTAGGCAGCCGTTTGGGCAGTTGTGTTTTGTGGGATCTTGTTCCGTGTTGGTTTGTTTGTTAACCGAGGACTTCACGTTTCGTTTTGTTGTTTGTACCGTGTTGTATAGTACACTATTAAAGTAAGATGTATGCATATCACGCTGCGCCTTGGTCCACTCCTTTCGACGATCATGACAGAAGATCCAACCAAAACAGGACCAAGCAGCGTGTCCAGGAGCAGACAGCCTGGACTTGGGAGGAAATCCAGGGCGGGATGGATCGCCGTCCGTGGGAGGAGACGGTGGAGGCGCGCCATAGAGAGGAGCTGCGGCGCCAACCGGGCCGACGTCGGACACGCAAGAGGCAACCCCAATTCATTTTTAGGGGGGGGGGGCACACGGCATGGACGACGGGGCTGCTGGAGGCAGCTACAGGGCGAGTTTGGGGATTAAGAGAGGAGGCCACCGGGTTTGGGGGGCTGGAAGGGAGGTTGCCGGAGCCTAGAGGTAGAGCAGAGCCAACTCCCCGTACTCAGGCTAGGCAGCGTGAGACTGGGCAGGTTCCGAGGTATGCGGAGCTGCGTACTGTGCCGCAAGTGGTCCGGCACAGTCCGGTACGTCCTGTGCGAGCACCACGCACGTGTCGTGCTAAGGTGGGCATGCAGCCAGGACGGAGTGTGCCGGCTCAACGCTCGTGGCCTCCAGTGCCCCTCCTCGGTCCCGGATATCCTGCGCCAGTGTCACGTGCTGTAGTGCCAGTACGAGTACACAGCCCTGTACGTCCTGTACTGATGCCTCACACAGAGTGTGTAAAAATAGGCATTCAGCCAGGACGGGTTGTGTCAGCTCTTCGCTCCAGACCTCCAGTCCGTCTCCACAGCCCGGTCCGGCCCGTTCCTGCTCCCCGCACCAAGCCTACGGTGCGCGTCGCCAGCCCGGTCCGGCCTGTCCCTGCTCCCCGCACCAAGCCTACGGTGCGCGTCGCCAGCCCGGCCCAGCCTGTTCCTGCTCCCCGCACCAAGCCTATGGTGCGCGTCGCCAGCCGGCCCGGCCTGTTCCTGCTCCCCGCACCAAGCCTGTGGTGCGCGTCGTCAGTCCGGCACAGCCCGTGCCTGTTTCACCGGTGCCTGGTCAGGTACCGGTCAGCTGCTCCACACCGGAGCCTAAACAATCCGCTCCACCGATGTCCAGTCCAGCTCCAGCCAGCGGGACCAGACCAGGGGCACTACGGGGGGGTTGTTAGAGGGTGGTGTTCACGCCCGGAGCCGGATCCACCTCCAAGGAGGAATGCCCAACCGGTCCCTCCCCTGTTGGGTTTATGTTGGCGCGGTCACAGTCCGCGCCTTTGGGGGGGGGGGTACTGTCACGCCCTGGCTCTGGGGACTCTCATATGTTGAGCCAGGGTGTGTAGAGTCTATGTCTTGTGTTCTATGTTTCAGTTTCTAGTTCATGTGTTTCTATATTGGCCGGGGTGGTTCTCAATCAGAGGCAACGTGAATCAGCTGTTGCTTGTTGTCTCTGATTGGGAACAATACTTAGGCAGCCGTTTGGGCAGTTGTATTTTGTGGGATCTTGTTCCGTGTTGGTTTGTTTGTTAACCGAGGACTTCACGTTTCGTTTTGTTGTTTGTACCGTGTTGTATAGTACACTATTAAAGTAAGATGTACGCATATCACGCTGTGCCTTGGTCCACTCCTTTCGACAATCGTGACACTGTCTCTGTGTCTTGTCTGGTGTCTCTCTCCATCATAGCATATTCTTCTGTTGCTGTCTCTGTGTCTTGTCTGGTGTCTCTCTCCATCATATCCTATTCTTCTGTTGCTATCTCTGTGTCTTGTCTGGTGTCTCTCTCCATCATATCCTATTATTCTGTTGCTGTCTCTGTGTCTTGTCTGGTGTCTCTCTCCATCATATCATATTCTTCTGTTGCTGTCTCTGTGTCTTGTCTGATGTTTCTCATTACGATTGGGTCGGGTGCAGTTGCATTCTGAATTGATTATTACTTGGTGTGGGCATGTGGGCAACCTTCATTTACGTTGTGATGCAGTCACAACCACAAGTCTCACTAAACTCAGTTTTGGAAAAAACTGACTTTATGACCAAAGTTATCCAACATTTTTCCGCGGAATTGTGCCATGTTTATTCTGGTGATAACTGGATCACTGGCTGTCTCATGGAGTGTGTGAGGGTGAGTGTCATGGTCGGGATGGCCTGAACTCAGAGCCTGATAGAATACCAAGGAAAACCGTAGTAACTGCAGTAGAACATGGTGGAACAAAGACAGATGGCAGTAACCTCACTTACTTCTGTTTCCTTGGTTTTTACTGGGATTTTGTAGTTGCATCAAATTTGACCCTCCATTTTCTCTGAAACGGAAGATAATTGAACCAGGACACTTTGTCACAAGATATAACAGATACTATGAAGCCTGATTTAGGTCTGAACTCATCTTTGACCAAATGTGTAGCAGCAGTTTGCAAGTGTACGGCAGAATAGCTGTGCACATAATCCTAATACCTCTTCATGGACTACATTTGAACACTTAAACATTGTCTTCTTTTAGGGCGGGACCTGGTATGGTATGGTCACATTGCCTAGTGGTTATAACGTTGGGCCAGTAATTGAAAGGTCGCAGGTTCGAATACCCGAGCCGTCAATGTGTAAATCTGTTGATGTGCCCTTAAGCAAGGCACTTAACACTAACTTGCTTCATGGGTGCAGTACTACTATGACTGACCCTGTAAAACAACACATTTCACTGCACCTATCCGGTGTATCTGACAATAAAAACATATATATTTTTTGCAATTCCAACAGTTAATTTAACAATGCTGGTTATAACTCTTGTTGACGTTGATCCAAGGACACCTTCACTTGCATTACCCTCTTACTGCAGAAAAATATTCTCATGAAATCATGTGACTTATAGTTAGAGAGAACGATTCCTGTAAACGCACGCTGCTACAAGCAGGAAACAAGGTATGGACAAACCAGAAATGTGACATTTCTGTTTGATAGTAACCCTGAATGATGAATGTGTGATCTATCTTGTCATCTTTTTGGCCAACCACATTGGAACATTCTAATCTTTAAGGACATGAAGTATGGAGTCATTGTTTTCAGGAAGGTGTCTCCATGGCGATAGGAGGGACAGGAGGCAGACTAAGGGCAAGGGCAGCCGCCTGAACTACTTCCCTACAAAGGCAAAGAGCAGTCTACGCAAATGTCTGTGCATATCAACCATAACCACTGATCTGACCTATGACCCCTAAAATGCTGATACTGAACTCTGCCTTTGTATGACCTTAAACAAGTATATGGGTAATGCAACGGCAAAGTGCAGCATCAAGAAATCTAAATATGTTGATCTAACTTTCTTGTTGTTTATCTGTTTAATGGAAACTGTATTTAATGGTGTTATGTACTTGTGTTTTCATGTTTTCAATGTTGTATTATAGTAGGCCAAAGGTTCTTTCATCATAGAGAATGTTTATACTTAATAAATATTTGACATTGTATGACTATCATTATAATGCTGTTTTACCATTATTCACTCTCTCTCTCTCACACACACACACACTCACAGACACACACACACACACACACACACACACACACACATATCCCGCCCCCCCCCCCCACACACACACTCACTGTGCAGTAATTAGAATCTATAGAGCAGCTTTAAGTGATACAGTCTACTGTCTGCTCTCCCCTCCTCTGCCTCTCTCCATTACTTTCTCTGTCTTCTGTTGCTGTCTCTCTTGTCTGCCCTCTTCTGTTGCTGTCTCTCTTGTCTCCCCTCTTCTGTTGCTGTCTCTCTTGTCTCCCCTCTTCTGTTGCTGTCTCTCTTGTCTGCCGTCTTCTGTTGCTGTCTCTCTTGTCTCCCCTCTTCTGTTGCTGTCTCTCTTGTCTGCCCTCTTCTGTTGCTGTCTCTCTTGTCTGCCTTCTTCTGTTGCTGTCTCTCTTGTCTCCCCTCTTCTGTTGCTGTCTCTCTTGTCTCCCCTCTTCTGTTGCTGTCTCTCTTGTCTGTCCTCTTCTGTTGCTGTCTCTCTTGTCTCCCCCCTTCTGTTGCTGTCTCTCTTGTCTGTCCTCTTCTGTTGCTGTCTCTCTTGTCTCCCATCTTCTGTTGCTGTCTCTCTTGTCTGCCCTCTTCTGTTGCTGTCTCTCTTGTCTCCCCTCTTCTGTTGCTGTCTCTCTTGTCTCCCCTCTTCTGTTGCTGTCTCTCTTGTCTCCCCTCTTCTGTTGCTGTCTCTCTTGTCTCCCCTCTTCTGTTGCTGTCTCTCTTGTCTCCCCCCTTCTGTTGCTGTATCTCTTGTCTGTCCTCTTCTGTTGCTGTCTCTCTTGTCTGTCCTCTTCTGTTGCTGTCTCTCTTGTCTGCCCTCTTCTGTTGCTGTCTCTCTTGTCTCCCCTCTTCTGTCGCTGTCTCTCTTGTCTCCCCTCTTCTGTTGCTGTCTCTCTTGTCTGCCCTCTTCTGTTGCTGTCTCTCTTGTCTGCCTTCTTCTGTTGCTGTCTCTCTTGTCTCCCCCCTTCTGTTGCTGTCTCTCTTGTCTGTCCTCTTCTGTTGCTGTCTCTCTTGTCTCCCCTCTTCTGTTGCTGTCTCTCTTGTCTCCCCTCTTCTGTTGCTGTCTCTCTTGTCTCCCCTCTTCTGTTGCTGTCTCTCTTGTCTGCCTTCTTCTGTTGCTGTCTCTCTTGTCTCCCCCCTTCTGTTGCTGTCTCTCTTGTCTGTCCTCTTCTGTTGCTGTCTCTCTTGTCTCCCCTCTTCTGTTGCTGTCTCTCTTGTCTCCCCCCTTCTGTTGCTGTCTCTCTTGTCTCCCCCCTTCTGTTGCTGTCTCTCTAATCTCCCCCCTTCTGTTGCTGTCTCTCTTGTCTCCCCCCTTCTGTTGCTGTCTCTCTTGTCTCCCCCCTTCTGTTGCTGTCTCTCTTGTCTCCCCCCTTCTGTTGCTGTCTGTCTTGTCTCCCCTCTTCTGTTGCTGTCTCTCTTGTCTCCCCCCTTCTGTTGCTGTCTCTCTTGTCTTCCCTCTTCTGTTACTGTCTCTCTTGTCTGCCCTCTTCTGTTGCCGTCTCTCTTGTCTGCCCTCTTCTGTTACTGTCTCTCTTGTCTCCCCCCTTCTGTTGCTGTCTCTCTTGTCTCCCCCCTTCTGTTGCTGTCTCTCTTGTCTCCCCCCTTCTGTTGCTGTCTGTCTTGTCTCCCCTCTTCTGTTGCTGTCTCTCTTGTCTCCCCCCTTCTGTTGCTGTCTCTCTTGTCTGCCCTCTTCTGTTGCTGTCTCTCTTGTCTGCCCTCTTCTGTTGCTGTCTCTCTTGTCTCCCCCCTTCTGTTGCTGTCTCTCTTGTCTTCCCTCTTCTGTTGCTGTCTCTCTTGTCTCCCCTCTTCTGTTGCTGTCTCTCTTGTCTCCCCTCTTCTGTTGCTGTCTCTCTTGTCTGCCCTCTTCTGTTGCTGTCTCTCTTGTCTGCCCTTTTCTGTTGCTGTCTCTCTTGTCTGCCCTCTTCTGTTGCTGTCTCTCTTGTCTGGCCTCTTCTGTTGCTGTCTCTCTTGTCTGCCCTCTTCTGTTGCTGTCTCTCTTGTCTACCCTATTCTGTTGCTGTCTCTCTTGTATCCCCTCTTCTGTTGCTGTCTCTTGTCTCCCCTCTTCTGTTGCTGTCTCTCTTGTCTCCCCCCTTCTGTTGCTGTCTCTCTTGTCTCCCCCCTTCTGTTGCTGTCTCTCTAATCTCCCCCCTTCTGTTGCTGTCTCTCTTGTCTCCCCCCTTCTGTTGCTGTCTCTCTTGTCTCCCCCCTTCTGTTGCTGTCTCTCTTGTCTCCCCCCTTCTGTTGCTGTCTGTCTTGTCACCCCTCTTCTGTTGCTGTCTCTCTTGTCTCCCCCCTTCTGTTGCTGTCTCTCTTGTCTGCCCTCTTCTGTTGCTGTCTCTCTTGTCTGCCCTCTTCTGTTGCTGTCTCTCTTGTCTCCCCTCTTCTGTTACTGTCTCTCTTGTCTGCCCTCTTCTGTTGCCGTCTCTCTTGTCTGCCCTCTTCTGTTACTGTCTCTCTTGTCTCCCCCCTTCTGTTGCTGTCTCTCTTGTCTTCCCTCTTCTGTTGCTGTCTCTCTTGTCTCCCCCCTTCTGTTGCTGTCTCTCTTGTCTTCCCTCTTCTGTTGCTGTCTCTCTTTTCTGCCCACTTCTGCTCAACCAACCTTGGTTCTCTCTCTATCTGCCCTCTTCTGTCACTTTCTCTGTGTCTTGTCTGTTGATGTCTGTGTTTTGTCTGTTGTCTGTGTCTTGTCTGTTGCTGTCCGTGTCTTGTCTGTTGCTGTCTGTGTCTTGTCTGTTGTCTGTGTCTTGTCTGTTGTTGTCTGTGTTTTGTCTGTTGCTGTCTGTGTCTTGTCTGTTGCTGTCTGTGTCTTGTCTGTTGTCTGTGTCTTGTCTGTTGTTGTCTGTGTCTTGTCTGTTGCTGTCTGTGTCTTGTCTGTTGCTGTCTGTGTCTTGTCTGTTGTCTGTGTCTTGTCTGTTGTTGTCTGTGTCTTGTCTGTTGCTGTCTGTGTCTTGTCTGTTTCAATCTGTGTCTTGTCTGTTGTCTATGTCTTGTCTGTTGCTGTCTGTGTCTTGTCTATTGTCTGTGTCTTGTCTGTTGCTATCTGTGTCTTGTCTGTTGTCTGTGTCTTGTCTGTTGCTATCTGTGTCTTGTCTGTTGCTGTCTCAGGTTCTAGTTTGTTACTGTCTCCTGTGTCTATTTTCTTCTGTTATGGCCTGTTCTGTCTCTCTCCATCATATCCTGTTCTTTTTTGCTGTCTCTGTGTCTTGTCTGGTGTCTCTCTCCATCATATCCTATTCGTCTGTTGCTGTCTCTGTGTCTTGTCTGGTGTCTCTCTCCATCATATCCTATTCTTCTGTTGCTGTCTCTGTGTCTTGTATGGTGTCTCTCTCCATCATATCCTATACTTCTGTTGCTGTCTCTGTGTCTTGTCTGGTGTCTCTCTCCATCATATCCTATTATTCTGTTGCTGTCTCTGTGTCTTGTCTGGTGTCTCTCTCTCTCTCTCTCTCTCCATCACTTTCTCTGTGTCGTCAATTGATGTCTCTCATCTTGTCTGGTGTCTCTCTCCATCACCATAAATATTGGTGAGGGTTAGGCCTATGTAGTATATTAACATTATGACTATTCTAGAGGAACAAAGAAAATATGTTTATCTTAGTTCAAAAGTAGCCAGTTGTAGGGTGACGCCCCAGGGGAGACAGGTGATTGGACAGCAGAGGGAGCAACCCATATTTTTTCATTGTTTATAAGTATATGCTGGAGGCAGGGGGTGTTAGAAACAGACAGATTATTTTGGGACGCTGTTTCTCCAGACCCTGCAAGTCTGTAACTCATGCTGAAAGCTTGACACATAACACCATTAAATACAGTTGGAATATAGTTACAACACTCAAACTGTTTCCATCAAACAGAAAAACAACAAGAAAGCTGGATAAACACATTTAGATTTCTACATACTGCACTTTGCTTCTGCATTATGTAGTGTCGGTTATTTGCAGTTGTTGCCGTCAATCAAGGAGTCTGCTTAAGCTGCACCGTGTTCAAAGGCTTTTATTAAAATCACGAGGTTACAGCATAAGTTACAGACCCGCGGAGATCTGGAGAAGCAGTCCCAAATGAATCTCAATGCTTTCTGACCCTCCTTTGTTTTTCCCCCAGTATATATAAATTCCCAAGATGTGGGTGGCTCCCTCTACGGTCCAATCCCCTGTCTGCAACACACTTCCTGTCTGTTGTATGTGGCGTTACACTAAAACATTCCCTCTTGATACTAAAATCAACATTCTTTCAGTTCCACTTAAAAAAACATTTAACACCATCATAATCTCAATACACTACAATTACCCATACAGCTGTTTAAGGTCATAAAAAGGCAGAGTGCAGTATCAGCATTTAAGGGGTCATAGTTCAGATCAGTGGTCATGGTTGATATGCATGGACAGAAAACCAAACTTTAAAGCCATTTTTCTCAGATTCACTGTTTGCGTAGACTGCTCTTTGCCTTTGTAGGGCAGTAGTTCAGGAGGCTTCCCTTGCCCTTAGTCTGCCTCCTGTCCCTCCTATCGCCATGGAGACACCTTCCTGAAAACAATGACTCCATACTTTGCTGAAACCTGTTCTGCCAGTTCATGTCCTTAAAGATGAATGTTGGAATGTTCCAATGTGGTTACCCCAAAAAGATGCCAAGATAGATCACGCATCCATAACTTGTTTCCTGCTTGTAGCAGGCCGCGTTCACAGGAATCCTTTTCTCTAACTGTAAGTCATATGATTTCATGAGAATATTTTTCTGGAGTGAGAGTGTAATGCAAGTCAAGGTGTCCTTGGATGAATGTCAACAAGATTTATAACCAGCATTGTTAAATTAACTGTTGTAATAAATAAATAAAATATTTGTAAATGTATTGTCACAGACACCGGATAGATGCAGTGAAATGTGTTGTTTTACAGGGTCATAGTAGTACGGCGCCCCCTGGAGCAAATCAGGTGTAAGTGCCTTGCTTAAGGGCACAGACATATTTTTTCCTTGACGGCTCAGGTATTCGAACCAGCAACCTTTCAGTTACTGTCCCCACTAGGTAATCTTACCATACCAGTTCACGCCCTCAAAACCCTACTCTCCATCGACCTTCTGTTAAAACTAGTCTCCTTCAACCCCCCTTTAACCCCACTCTCCATCTACCTTCCGTTAAAACTAGTCTCCTTCTACCCTCCTGTAACCCTGGTCTCCATCTGTCATCCTTTAAGCCTATTCTATCCCTTCTAACATAGACCTTGTTTTTTCCCTTGTGGTCTTTAGAAACCTGCATAGCAACCCCATCTCAGCAGTAATGTGCTCTGCTGGACAAAACCTTTTGTTACACTGTTTGTTTCAGTCTATCATCAACATTCCTAGTGGTCGAGGGAAAGTAATAATCATTGTATTCAGTTCTAACTATGAATTCCAATAGACAGTGATTTGATGTTCCAGGCTCTCAAACAAAGGGAAAGAGGACCCACTCAAGACTGACTTCACTATCGATCTGAAGCATGAGGTAAGCTTTGTATCCGACCGCTTTATAGCTATGAGTTCTGATGGTTCTGATGGAAATGTGTATTAAGAGTCATTTAAATGACTTGTTTTTAATGTTTTTGAAATATCTGCTACAGTCATGACGGTATGGAGAAAAGCAGATGTTTTTATTGAATGGTAATTTGTGTCACTGACACGGCACTTTCTCCATCTGGTATTATCCTTCTCTGCTGTCCCCTGTCCTTTCCTGCTCTTGTTGACATGTGAGCCTAAACGCTAACATCGCCTTACGCCTAGTAGGTGCTAATCAAGTAGAATTTCAATATAACCTGGTGTCACAAACTCATTTCCACCGACAATAGCCCAATTGAAGCATATCTCCCTCCTCCTAAAGCCCTATTGGCTGTCACATTGTTGTCGGAGGGACACTCCGTCACTGTGACTCCGCCTTCTCTTTCTTTTCTGCTTTTTAATCTCAGAGTGTCTTCAGTCCTTCATTCAGGGGAGAAATAGAATAGCACTGAATCCCTCCCGCCCCCCTCTCTCTCTCTCTCTCTCTCTCTCTCTCTCTCTCTCTCTCTATCTCTCTCTCTCTCTCTCCCTCTCTCTCTCTCTCTCTCTCTCTCTCTCTCTCTCTCTCTCTCTCTCTCTCTCTCTCTCTCTCTCTCTCTCTCTCTCTCTCTCTCTCTCTCTCTCTCTCTCTCTCTCTCTCTCTCTCAATTCAATTCAATTTCAATTCAATTCAATTTAAGGGCTTTATTGGCATGGGAAACGTATGTTAACGTTGCCAAAGCAAGTGAAGTAGATAATAAACAATTCAAATTAACAGTAAACATTACACTCAGAAGTTCCAAAAGAATAAATACATTTCAAATGTCATATTATGTCTATATACAGTGTGGTAACAATGTGCAAATAGTTAAAGTACAAATGGGAAAATAAATAAACATAAATATGGGTTGTATTTACAATGGTGTTTGTTCTTCACTGGTTGCCCTTTTCTTGTGGCAACAGGTCATAAATCTTGCTGCTGTGATGGCACACTGTGGTTTTTCACCCAGTAGATAAGGGAGTTTATCAAAATTGGGCTTGTTTTCGAATTCTTTGTGGATCTCTGTAATCTGAGGGAAATATGTGTCTCTAATATGGTCATACATTTGGCAGGAGGTTAGGAAGTGCAGCTCAGTTTCCACCTCATTTTGTGGGCAGTGTGCACATAGCCTGTCTTCTCTTGAGAGCCAGGTCTGCCTACGGCCGTAGGACAGTGTCCTGGTAAGAAAACAACAATGTTTAATTTCGAAAGCAGCAATTAGTAACATCACACAATTTCATCACAAGCTTAGCTAACGTTGGTTAAATAAAGTGCAGCAAAGAACAGTACAACTTTATTAGTCCATGTTACAGGGAACAAAGGGAATTTGTCTTTCTGAAGGGGTTGGTCACAGATCTGCCAGTTCAGATCAAATCCCACGTTTTGTTGTCTGGCTCAGGACTCAAACCAGCGACCTTTCAGTTACTGGAGTATTTCTCTAACTTCCACCAATTTCCTACTGGCAGATGTTGTACATGATCTGTCAATCCTGAGAGCAATGCTCTCTCTCCTCCTCTTCCCCCATCTCTCTTTGCTGGGGTGAAGTTTCCCCTAGATACAGATCTAGGATCAGCTTCCCCTCCCCCAAACCTAACAAGGATCATTAGTGGGGGGGAATTTAAACCTGATCCAAAGCCAGTGTCTATTTGGGAAACTTGTCCCCTCCCCCACAACTCTACATGTGGATGCTGCTTCCTCCATCTCACCATGTTCACAAAGAAAACGGCAGTGTATTTCAGCTGTAAGTATTTTGAAGTTACTAGCTATACTATTTGAATTGAATTGACCTAGCTTCATTATTATTCAACCAGTAGAGAGGCCTCTGTGTAGTTGGAGAAAAATACTCTTTACCCCCAGGTCTCCTTGAGATGACCAGTAGAGGTCTCTGTTAGTTGGAGAAAAATACTCTTTACCCCAGGTCTCCTTGAGATGACCAGTAGAGGCCTCTGTGTAGTTGGAGAAAAATACTATTTACAGATGAGCTTTGGGTTTCTAGGTATGTTTAGACCCAGGTAAATTAAGTGATCATGCACCACTTTAAATGGTATCCTCTCTAGCTCACTTGTTGTAAAATTATCTGAGATACACATGAGGTCACATTTTCCCCAATGTATTGAATTTCCAGATAGTTTGCCAAATGAATTGATTAAGTCTAGTAGGAAAGGGACAGAGGCTACTGGGTCTGAGAGGTATAAAAGCACATCGTCTGCATATAACGAAATGATGCTTTCTATGTTTCCTACTTTAAGACCTTGGATATTAGGATGATCCCTTACTTGTATCGCCAGGGGTTCAAGGGAGACAGCGAAGAGCAGAGGACTGAGTGGGCAACCCTGCTGGACAGATCTCGGTAGTTCAAAGGGACTGGATTTGTCTCTGTTGGTCAGAATAGAGGATGTTGGGCAGGCGATCTCCTCCAGTCACATGTCATTCCCTTTTGTTTTATGGCAGACTCATATGAAATAATATGACCTCTCATAACCACTTGAAAAGGCTCCTATAGTGTAGAATCAGATACCACTCCTGTGTCATTAGTCTTTGGCTTGGATGCATATTTGATGTGGTTGAAATACTGTCATCTTTTATGATGCTGATAAAGACAGGGGCCGTCTGTTAAGGTGCTAACTGCACAGTGTAGCTACAGGTTATACACTGAGTGGACTAAATATTCACAACACTGTTATGACCAGTTCCTCTGGTATCTCGTACTTCAGGATGGAAGAGAGTAGTCGACCACTTAGATGGAGAGTTGATTCATTGTTATTTAATGGTCACAGTACTGGATTCAATGACAAGCGGTACAGGCTTAGCCTCTTGTCATCTGAATGACTTCCATAGAAAACCTCTCAGTTTATATAATGCTCTCCGAGCTACTTCCATCCCACAGTTGCCAACCATTATTGAGTGTCACTCATCTCCTACAATAGGATCCCCATACATAGTATCGTGTGGCACCCTAGCCAGGCCATTCCATCACGTACTCTTTCTAAGATTAGCAACAGTGGCCCCTAATCTATCTTGGCACGCTGACCTTCTGGCCCCCCATCCGTGACCGACACAACACATGGCGTGTCCTTCTCCTCTCTCTCACCTACAGCTGATGACTTTAAAGACATTAATAAATGATGTATAAAAAATACGTTATATCAAACACCTTCCTAATATTGAGTTACCTCCCCACTTTTGTCCTCTGAACAGCCTCAATTCGTCAGGGCATGGACTCTACAAGGTGTTGAAAGCGTTCCACAGGGATGCTGGCCCATGTTGACGCCAATTCTTCCCACAGTTGTGTCAAGTTGGCTGGATGTCCTTTGTGTGGTGTACCATGAGCGTGAAAAACCCAGCAGCGTTGCAGTTCTTGACACAAACCGGTGTGCCTGGCACCTACTACCATACCCCGTTCAAAGGCACTTCAATATTCTGTCTTGCCCATTCACCCTCTGAATGGCACACACACACAATCCATGTCTCAATTGTCTCCAGGCTTAAACATCCTTATTTAACATGTCCTGTCCCCTTCATCTACAAGTGACATCAATAAGGGATCATAGCTTTCACCTGGATTCACCTGCTCAGTCTGTCATGGAAAGAGCAGGTGTCCTTAATGTTTTGTCCACTTAGTGTAAATTGCACAATAATGATCCATTGATGGATTTTTCTTATGTAGTCTATTGTTTTCTCTGTATTGAACCTGCCTGCCACCCACCCGCCTGGGGACTGTGGGTTATGAGACAACCCCCGCATCACTAGCTTGCATGTTCTGCAGCCTTGTAGAGATAGGGAGGGGATGACTGGGAGGCAGGTTGGCATTTATTGTCATGAATCTTGCCCTGGAGGCAGTTCTGCAAAGTGGTCACTAGCTGGCACAGGCATAAAGTAATAATATCTGATTTTAATGCTAACCTTAACCTCACTGCTAATCCTTACCTTAAATTAAGACCATAAAACACAATTATTTTCCACAAATGTTTACGATATAGCCAATTTTGACTTTGCAGCTGTCATATCTAGAGGAAATTGCTCAGTTCTGCCTCCAGGGCAAGATTCATGACAAAACGTCAACCTGCGACTGGGAGAGGACAATGTAAAATCGATAACGACATTGTTTTGACAATTAACATGCTTTTTATTATGAAAAGTACAATATATCCATGTACAATTGTACAGTTATGGAGCATATGTCCATATACAATTGTACAATTTGTTTTTCAACAAAAAATACATACAAAACATTATCACATTGGTATTTCAACAGTGTTATTGTAAGAGTTTAAATGTTTAAACAGAGGATACATCTAAAACAGTATAAAACAAGTGCAGTATGTTCTGAGTATGTTACTTTAACGTCAACTCATAACGTCCACTATAACTTCATGGGAGTCTAGTGGAAAGACTGCATGTTGCTTTGGGTGGATTCATCAACATTTGTAGAATATTCCTGTAATCTCAGATGGCATCTTGTCAGACGGCAACAGCCTAGTCGGCTGCAGACACTCATAAGGAGTTCAAGTAGTTTATTTGCCATTTGCAGGTATTAAAAGTAATACATACATTGTAATTCCTTGTTGGAGCTCATATAGGACAGTACATACCAGTGGAGGCTGCTGAGGGGAGGACGGCTCATAATAATGGCTGGAACGGAGCCAATTAAATGGCATCAAACACATGGAAACCATGGAAACCATGTATTTGATGTATTTGATACCATTCCACTCAATCCGCTCCAGCCATTACAAGCCTGTCCTCCCCAACTAAGGTCCCACCAACCTCCTGTGGTACGTACACACAAACAGTAAAATATATCATAAGAACATCAATAAAAAATGCAAAGTGGTAAAAGATCATAAAAGGTAAAAAAATTCAGTGATGTTCTAAAAGTCTGATGAAAACAGTTTAGGTTGCTTGATTTAACAGGCAGATAGAACTGGGATAGAAGCTGTTCTGGAACCTGGGATCCAGAAACTGCCTAGCAACCACTGGTCCTCACTAGACTGGTGCCCTGCATGTCTATTTGTTCATTGGAGTTTATCAGGTTTTGAAGTGATGTCTGTGTTTGTTGGACACTTAGTGCTGGAATGAGGTGTCTGTTTGTTCCCAATTCTATCAGAAATGATGGTCCTCATTTGAAGGTCCTGTGTCAAGGTCCTCACTATTATAGGAATATGTGTGAGTGTGTGTCCAGTGTGTGTGTGTGTGTGTGTGTGTGTGTGTGTGTGTGTCCTGTGTGTGTGTGTGTGTGTGTGTGTGTGTGTGTGTGTGTGTGTGTGTGTGTGAATGTGTCTAGTGTGTGTGTGTGTGTGTGTGTCTAGTGTGTGTGTGTGTGTGTGTGTCCTGTGTGTGTGTCGTTTGTGTGTGTGAATGTGTCTAGTGTGTGTGTGTGTCCAGTGTGTGTGTGTGTCTAGTGTGTGTGTGTGTGTGTGTCCTGTGTGTGTGTGTGTGTGTGTGTGTGTTCAGTATGTGTGTGTGTGTGTTCAGTGTGTGTCTAGTGTGTGTGTTTGTCCCCAGTGTGTGTATGTGTGTCCAGTGTGTGTCAAGTGTGTGTGTGTCCAGTGTGTGTGTGTCCAGTGTGTGTGCGTCCAGTGTGTGTTTGTGTCCAGTGTGTGTGTATGTGTCCAGTGTGTCCCCAGTGTGTGTGTGTGTGTTCAGTATGTGTGTGTGTGTGTTCAGTGTGTGTCTAGTGTGTGTGTTTGTTGGACACTTAGTGCTGGAATGAGGTGTCTGTTTGTTCCCAATTCTATCAGAAATGATGGTCCTCATTTGAAGGTCCTGTGTCAAGGTCCTCACTATTATAGGAAGATGTGTGAGTGTGTGTGTGTGTGTCCAGTGTGTGTGTATGTGTCCAGTGTGTGTCCTGTGTGTGTGTGTGTGTCCAGTGTGTGTGTGTGTGTGTGTCCAGTGTGTGTGTGTGTGTGTGTTCAGTATGTGTGTGTGTGTGTTCAGTGTGTGTCTAGTGTGTGTGTTTGTCCCCAGTGTGTGTATGTGTGTCCAGTGTATGTCAAGTGTGTGTGTGTCCAGTGTGTGTGTGTCCAGTGTGTGTGTGTCCAGTGTGTGTTTGTGTCCAGTGTGTGTGTGTGTCCATTGTGTGTGTGTGTGTTCAGTGTGTATCCTGTGTGTGTGTGTGTGTGTTCAGTGTGTTTCCTGCGTGTGTGTGTGTGTTCAGTGTGTGTCCAGTGTGTGTGTGTGTCCAGTGTGTGTGTGTGTGTGTGTGTCCAGTGTGTGTGTTCAGTGTGTGTGTTCAGTGTGTGTGTGTATCCAGTGTGTATGTGTTTCTCTGTCCAGTGTGTGTGTGAGTGTGTGTGTGTCTAGTGTGTGTGTGTCAGTGTGTGTGTGTGTGTCCAGTGTGTGTGTGTGTTTGTGTGTGTGTGTGGTGTGTGTGTGTCTAGTGTGTGTGTGTGTCCAGTGTGTCCAGTGTGTGTCCGTGTGTGTGTGTGTGTGTTAGTGTTACCATGGTTATTATTTACAGGGACACTGAGGAGTCAACACCATAAACCCAAAACCCTGGATAGAGGGGCTCAGTGAATGTGGAGTGGAATGTGTTCAGGTGGGTCAGTGTGTCAGAGGAGACTCTGTAGAAGGACAGAGTGCCGGCTGGCCAGTCCAGATACACTCCTACTCTGTGGGAGCCGGAGGAGGTGACGTCTATGGTAGTGGACGTATTATTGTGCCAGGCCGAGTAACTGTTGTCAGAGCAGAACAGACTCCAGGACTTGTCATTGTATCCAATCACACAGTCATTACCCCCTCCTTTCCTGCAAATTCCTTTATATGCCACTCCTATAACAGCCCCTCTCCCACTCCACTCTACCTCCCAGTAACAGCGCCCAGTCAGACCCTCTCTACACAGCACCTGTGGACAGAACTCAAATCTCTCTGGGTGATCAGGATACAGCTGCTCCTCTCTCCTCCATGTCAACTTTCTGTTCTCCTCAGACAGAGAGAGGAATCTGTTTACTGTGTTTAGGTCCAGTGTGAGATCACAGACATCTGATGGATGAAACCAGACACAATATTAGAAATCATCATCATTCACATTAGAATGTTAACTCACTTTTCACTAATTCATTTAATGTAGATGTTTCTAGGTATCAAAAGGAGAAGTTAAGGTAACTTGAGACTTGTTGAATGATCATATGTTATACTGTATGGTAATATAAAACACACTTATTCACATTAATTACACACACACACACACACACACACACTGAACACACACAAACACACACACACACTGGACACACATACACATCCTGAACACACACACACATCCTGAACACACACAAAGACACACACATTGTCAAAGCAACTCTTTGTAAACTTTGGTGTCCCTGATTTCTGCTTCTGTAGAACTACATCTGATATTTAATATGACCAAGTAAGTAATGATGGTGGTCTTTGACTTTGACTTCACTTGAATTAAGACTTATTCTTAGTCATATTCTTCACAGCAGTCAACACTCACATTTTCTAAGTCCAGGTTTCATTGTGTTCTCTCCACCATGTTCCACACTGTAGCGGTAAGCAGAAGAACAGACAGTCATTGAGGGATACACCTGAACTCACACACACACACACACACACACACACACACACACACACACACACACACACACACACACACACACACACACACACACACACACACACACACACACACACACACACACACACACACACACACACACACACAAAGAGTCAGTATATACATTTGTCCAGTGTGTGTTTGTGTGTGTGTGTGTGTGTCCTTTGTGTGTATGTGTCCATTGTGTGTGTGTTTACAGTGTGTGTGTGTTTCCAGTGTGTTTGTGTCTGTCCAGTGTGTGTCCAGTGTGTGTGTGTTTGTGTGTGTGTCCAGTGTGTGTTTGTGTTCGTGTGTGTGTGTCCAGTGTGTGTGTGCGTGTGTGTGTGTGTGTGTCCATGTGTGTGTGTGTGCGTGTGTGTCCAGTGTGTGTGTGTGTGTGTGTGTGTGTGTCCAGTGTGTGTGTGTCTGTCCTTTGTGTGTATGTGTCCAGTGTGTGTGTGTGTCCAGTGTGTGTACTGATACACGTGCATACACACACACTGGACACACGCACACACACACACACACAGGACAAAAACACACACACACGACACACGACACACACACACACACACACACCCTGGACACACACAGACACACACACCGGACACACACAAACACACACACACACTGGACACACACTGGACACTCAGACACACACACACACACACACACACACACACAAACACACACACACACTGGACACACACACACACACACACACACACACACACACACACACACGCACACTGGACCCACACACACACACACTGGACACACACACACACACACTGGACACACACACACACACACACACACACACACACAGTCTTTATATAACTTAGTCCAAGTGGTGGTCAGAATGTTTGTCTTAACTAGCCTGATAACTCCAACATGTCTGATATGAACATTGACATAAACCCTCTACATACTTGAGTTTCTCCAGTCTGCAGTGTGGATCCTCCAGTCCAGCAGAGAGCAGTCTGACTCCTGAGTCTCCTGGGTGATTGTAGCTCAGATCCAGCTCTCTCAGGTGTGAGGGGTTTGACTTCAGAGCTGAGACCAGAGAAGCACAGCCTTCCTCTGTGACTAGACAGCCTGACAGCCTGCAAAGAGTCAAATCATATTAAAACCACACTGCTATTCTTTGGTGGTCAAAATAGTGGCAGTATATTTTTTTCAACATATTCAGATATATCAGTGTCCTGAAACCTGCCATATCTATTCATAAATGAATGTATCATTATTAGAAATGACAAATGATCAAAGTATTGCTTGTAGGGAGAAACATGTATATTACATATATTAATATATTACATATATATAAAGTACTAATATTTGAGTAGACTGACCAGAGCAGTTTAAAAAGCAGTATCAGTCAAAAGACAGACAGTGAGGTATCAGATTTAGATTGTATTGAGTATACAGTCCACACCATATCTAGTTTGACAGTGAAGCTAACATTTTAAATGTGGCTCTATACTCCAGCATTTTGGATTTCAGATCAAATGTTTCATATGATGTGACAGTATATAATGTCACCTTTTATTTGAGGGTATTTTCATACATATCTGTTTCACCATTTAGAAATGAAAGCACATTATGTATCTAGTCCTCCTATTTCAAGAAGTCATAAGTATTCTGACTTATAGTGTATTAAAGTAGTCAAAAGTTGAGTATTTGGTCCCAAACTCGTTGGTTGCATTTGCAGTTTGTTTTGGTTGTGTTTTGGGTTATGTTTTGTCCAATAGTAACTGAATGGTGGATGAAGACTGGAGTAATTTTCTGTCTAAGTGAGTAGATAACATGTTTCTAAACACTACTAAATTAATCCTGATGATAACTTGATTAATACAAATCATAAATGAATCATGAATAATAATGAGTGAGACAGTTACAGAGGCTACAACAAAACATGCTAACCTCTCACCATTACCAATAACAGAGGGGGTATGATCCTTGTTCCTCTGTAACTTTCTCATTCATCATCATTCACCATTTATTCATGATTATTCATAATCATGGTAGCATCCACATGAATGTAGAAGTGTTCAGAAACATCTTCTATTCTTACTGACAATACAAGTGAAGTGACTCCAAAATGACAAGGCATTAATCACCATTCAGTTTCTATTGGGAAAAACATCATCTAAAACACAACCAAGACAAACTGCAAATGCATTCAACAAGTTTGTAGAATCACAAGCTTGATGTAATCACTGTGGGTAAGGAATATGGGACCAAACACTAAACTTATGACTACTTTAATACAATATAAGTGAATATGTCCAAATTATTACGACTTTCTCAAATTGGAGAACTAGATACATAAAGTGCTTTCATTTCTCAACAGTAACACAGATATGTATGAAAATATCCTCAAATAAAAGGTGACATTATATACTGTTGCCTAATATGAAACATTATATCTCAAATCCAAAATGCTGGAGCATAGCACCAAATGTAAAACTGTAAGCTTCACTGTCCAAACACATATGGTGTGGACTAAGTGTACCTGGTAAACACATGTGGATCTGGTGAACAGTTATCACTTGTTGACCAACTACAGGAATACTGACCTCAGAGTCTCCAGTTTACAGTGGGGATTCCCCAGTCCATCAGAGAGCAGCTTCACTCCTATATCCTTCAGGTCATTGTTACTCAGATCCAGCTCTCTCAGGTGTGAGGGGTTTGACTTCAGAGCTGAGACCAGAGAAGCACAGCCTTCCTCTGTGACTCCACAGCCTGACAGCCTGACAGAGAGATCATCATGATTTCACAAACACACTGTTAATTTAACACCAGTAGTGTAGAAGGACAATGGCAGATGCATTTGGTTTATTCTCTTAAACAACATATAGATTCATCTTCGGTCTCCTAGAATTGAATGGTCATATTGTTATACAAATGTGAACACCAATGCATTGATTCAGTAAGTTTTTCAATTTCATATTATATATTATAAACATATTATGATACATTTCTCTAAACTGAATATTTCTTCCTGATGATTAGTACTTAAATGTCATTTTATGTACTCACAGAGCAGCTCTGGAGGCTTTGACCACTGGCAGCAGCCTCAGAAGACCTTCCTCTGATCTGGAGTATTTCTTCAGGTCAAACACATCCAGCTCCTTTTCTGAAGTCAGCAACACAAAGACCAGAGTTGACCACTGTGCAGGTGACAGTTCTTCTTTTGAGAGACTTCCTGATCTCAGGTAGCTTTGGATCTCCTCCACTAGAGAATGGTCATTCAGATCATTCAGACAGTGGAACAGATTGATGCACCTCTCTGGAGAGGGATTCTCCCTGATCTTCTCCTTGATGTACTTGACTGTTTCTTCATGGCTCTGTGAGCTGCTTCTTGTCTTTGTCAGTAGACCTCGTAAGTGCTTCTGATTGGACTCCAGTGAGAGGCCCAGAAGGAAGCGGAGGAAAAGGTCCAGGTTTCCTGTCTCACTTTGTAAGGCTTTATCCACAGCACTCTTGTAGAAAGTAACTTCAGGCTTGTCTCTGAAAAGCGCAAAAAAGTAGCTGAACATTGATTGAGGTTTGGCCATTAGATTCTCATTGTTGTTGATGAATGAGAGGAACACATATACAGCAGCCAGAAACTCCTGAATGCTCAGATGCACGAAGCAGTACACCTTTTCCTGGTACAGCCCACATTCCTCTTTAAAGATCTGTGTGCACAATCCTGAGTTCACTGAGGCTTCATTGACATCAATGCCAGCCTCTTTCAGGTCTTCTTCATAGAAAATCAGATTGCCCTTCATAAGCTGTTGAAAAGCCAGTTTTCCCAGTGACAGAATGCTCTCTTTATTCCAGTGTGGACCTGTCTCTTCTTTCCCAAGATACTTTTCATTCTTCTGTTTGGTATGAAACTCCACAAGGTGTGAGTACATCTCAGTCAGAGTCTTTGGCATCTCTTCTCTCTTATGTTTCAGCATGTGTTCAAGGACTATTGCAGAAATCCAACAGAAGACTGGAATGTGGCACATGATGTGGAGGCTCCTTGATGTCTTTATGTGTGAGATGATTCTGCTGGCCAGGTCCTCATCACTTAATCTCTTCCTGAAGTACACCTCCTTCTGTGAGTCATTGAACCCTCGTACCTCTGTCACCTGGTCAACACACCCTGAAGGGATCTTATTGGCTGCTGCAGGTCGGGTAGTTATCCAGAGGAGAGCAGAGGGAAGCAGATTTCCATTGATGAGATTTGTCAGCAGAACATCCACTGAGGTTGACTCTGTGACGTCACAACAGATCTTGTTCTTCTGGAAGTCTAGGGGCAGTCGGCACTCATCCAGACCATCAAAGATGAACAGAACTTTGTACTTGTCGTAGTTGGAGATTCTTGATTCTTTGGTTTCGTTTGAGAAGTGATTGAGAAGTTCAATCAAAGTGTGTTTTTCCTTTTTCATCAAATTCAGCTCCCGAAAAGGGAATGAAAATACAAATTGGACATCCTGATTTGCTTTTCCTTCAGCCCAGTCCAGAATGAACTTCTGCACAGAGACTGTTTTTCCAATGCCAGCGACTCCCTTTGTCAGCACAGTTCTGATAAGTTTGTCTTGTCCAGTTAAGGGTTTGAAGATGTCGTTACATTTGATTGCAGTCTCTGGTCTTGCTTGTTTCCTGGTTGTTGTCTCAATCTGTCTCAGCTCATGTTCATTATTGACCTCTCCTGTTCCACCCTCTGTGATGTAGAGCTCTGTGTAGATCTTATTGAGAAGTGTTGGGTTTCCTTGTTTAGCGATCCCCTCAAATACACATTGAAACTTCTTCTTTAGATTAGATTTGAGTTCACGATGGCAAATCACAGCAAGCTCATCTGAATCTAGAAATAACACAGAGGATATTAATATTACGTCTGTTTTAATGCCTACAGTATTGTAAGACTGTCTTATAAAGTTTAAATTATAATCATTTATTCTCTTGTCTGTATAAATCTGTAAATGTTTTCATAATGCATTACACACTGGTGTGACTGATTTATATCATTATTGGTATTATTGATGCCATTAATAATGTTGTCTCTCTCTCTCTCTCTCTCCTCTGTCTCTCCTTTTCTCTCTGTCTAAATTAATCAACACAACACATCCCTGATGCTACTTGATGAGGTCACTAGGTGTTGTGTTAAGGCTGCTACAATATCATTGAGTTACACAGCTACTTTAGCTGTACTTTAGCTACAGCTTTTAAATGTTTGTTATAAAACAGCATTCAACATGAGGCAGACAGATCTTACTTTTCTCCAGTGTGTCAGCAAGCTCCTTCTGGTTCATTTTCCTCAGGACGTGCAGTGTGATCTTCAGAGCCCCCTCTCTGGCCCTGCTCTCCTGCTTCTCATCTTCAGCATCCACCACTTCCTTATCCTGCTTCTGACTCCCAAAGCCTTCTGGGAGTTCTGGACTAAGAATCCTCTTGAACATCTTCAGCTCGTTCTTCACAAATGTCATAATATTCTCTTCAAGCAACTGAAATAAATCAAGTAAATAAGTTAAGCAAGAGAAGAAATGCTTTCTCATTAACACATGAATGAATGATTGACAGAACAACTTTACTTGAGGTAAACAAAAACAAATGTACATAACAGGACCACATACACTGAATATGGAGGCCAGGTCTGTTTGATGACTCTGGGAAGACTGACCACTGAGAATCTCTGACTCTGATCTCTCCTGTTGGTTTCTGTGGACAAAACATGAGATTACATCTCCTCATCCAGGGAGTGCACACACACACACACACACACACACACACACACACACACACACACACACACACACACACACACACAGGGAGGCAGGGAATGTTGTGTTAGTTTAATATTGTTTTAGGACTATGAAAATTAAAAAAACGATGAGCCTATGGATTATGAAAACAACAAAAATAAATGGTAAAATGGGAGAGGAGAAATGACTAGAGTTAGTGTTTTTTAACTCACTGACCATGACCCATGAGTTCGTCTTACCTTTGTTCACTAGAAAAGTCTCCCTCTCTAAACTGTATAGGTTGAGCCATAGACTTGTCACTCTTCATGGACACACAGCTGGGTACAGGGGAGGCTGGTCTCTCCTGCTTGATTGGGCTTCAACACAACAGAGACAAACATTACATCTCTCATCTACTCATTTTTACATTTACATTTTAGTCATTTAGCAGACGCTCTTAACCAGAGCGACTTACAGGAGCAATTAGGGTTAAGTGCCTTGCTCAAGGGCACATTAACGTCATTTAGCAGACGCTCTTAGCCAGAGCGACTCACAAATTGGTGCGTTCACCCTATAGCCAGTGGGATAACCACTTTACAATTTGGGGGGGGGGGGGGGTTAGAAGGAATACTTTAGCCTATCCCAGGTATTCCTTAAAGAGGTGGGGTTTCAAATGTCTCCGGAAGGTGGTGAGTGACTCCGCTGTCCTGGCGTCGTGAGGGAGCTTGTTCCACCATTGGGGTGCCAGAGCAGCGAACAGTTTTGACTGGGCTGAGCGGGAGCTGTGCTTCCGCAGAGGAAGGGGAGCCAGCAGGCCAGAGGTGGATGAACGCAATGTCCTCGTTTGGGTGTAGGGACTGATCAGAGCCTGAAGGTACAGGGGTGCCGTTCCCCTCACTGCTCCAAAGGCAAGCACCATGGTCTTGTAGCGGATGCGAGCTTCAATTGGAAGCCAGTGGAGTGTGCGGAGGAGGGGGGTGACGTGAGAGAACTTGGGAAGGTTGAACACCAGACGGGCTGCGGCATTCTGGATGAGTTGTAGGGGTTTAATGGCACAGGCAGAGAGCCCAGCCAACAGCGAGTTGCAGTAGTCCAGACGGGAGATGACAAGTGCCTGGACCAGGACCTGCGCCGCTTCCTGTGTAAGGCAGGGTCGCACTCTCCGAATGTTGTAGAGCATGAACCTGCAGGAGCGGGTCACCGCCTTGATGTTGGCGGAGAACGACAGGGTGTTGTCCAGGGTCACGCCTAGGCTCTTCGCACTCTGGGAGGAGGACACAGCGGAGTTGTCTACCGTGATGGCGAGATCATGGAACGGGCAGTCCTTCCCCGGGAGGAAGAGCAGCTCCGTCTTGCCAGGGTTCAGCTTGAGGTGGTGATCCGTCATCCATACTGATATGTCTGCCAGACATGCAGAGATGCGATTCGCCACCTGGTGATCAGAAGGGGGAAAGGAGAAGATTAGTTGTGTATCGTCAGCGTAGCAATGATAGGAAAGGCCATGTGAGGATATGACAGAGCCAAGTGACTTGGTGTATAGGGAGAAAAGGCTCAGATGGGGAAACAAGAGTTTCATTCCAAAACGCTATATATCCATTTTCAGAAATGTTGGTCAATTTGCTTTTATTGTTTAAAGAAATGATGTAAGAGATTGGTGTATTTTTTCACTATCTAATCATGGTATGGGATTGTTCAATGACAGACATGTATTTGTTTAAAATCTATCACTTGATGGTTTCATTTCAAATAGACAAATAATCGTGTTTTTTTTTGCTAAATGCTATATATCTGCCTCACTCTCAGATAAATAGATAGTACTGCTAGGTTTTACACAGTAATAGTATATCTGCCTCACTCACTGAGAAATAAATAGTACTGCTAGGTTTTATACAGTAATAATAGATCTGCCTCACTCTCAGAGAAATAAGTAGTACTGCTAGGTTTTACACAGTAATAATACATATCTACCTCACTCTCAGAGTAATAAGTAGTACTGCTAGGTTTTACACAGTAATAATACATATCTGCCTCACTCTCAGAGAAATAAGTAGTATGTAGTAGTATAAATAAGTTTATGTCCATTTCATTGTTTGTTATGCTATAAATTGTTATTTTATGGTTGTAAGTGGTAAAATAAACTAGAAAATGTCATATTTTGCAATTTTGAGTAATTACTACTTTAGTAAGGATATACACGTTATTCAGTACTACTGCAGTTACTAAATAATTCCAATAGATGGCAGCATAAGACCACGAATGACATTTCAGAAGGTTAGTTTAGTTTTCTCCCTGGATACACCACCACTCCCCCTCACAGGAAAACTCCTGCACACGCTTTTTACTGTCCCTTTCCACACTGTTAATGCAAGAGGAACGACTGAAAAAGCATTTAACAGATTACTGTGAAATAATATAATGATGATTCATGTTTATTATATGCTGTTTTTATGCTCATGTTTTGAAATTATACTTGATTACTATAAGGATTATCAATAAGCCTGAACATAAATTAGTCACCTCTGGTTGAGAAAAACTTATTTTCCTGGTAAAAATAAAAAATGAAAACAATTTGTCATTTAGCAGACACTCTTATCCAGAGCGACTTACAGGAGCAATTAGGGTTAAGTGCCTTGCTCACGGGCACATCGACAGATTTTTCACCTAGTGGGCTCTGGGATTAGAACCAGCGACCTTTCAGTTACTGGAACAACGCGCTTAACCACTAAGCTACCTGCCGCCCATATTGTCAGATTCATCAACCAGCAGCAAGCACTCTGCCCCTCTAGCACAAGCGAGGGGCATGTTGAGGTACATTTGCTAACCGCGAGGGTTGCATGATGTAATTCATTGGTGGGCTGGAAGACGCACTCTTGTCTTATCTATTCTGAGGTTGTTTAATCGATATATTAGATATTTTAAAATGCATGTATACTAGGGTTGAGGTTGGAGCATCTGACTAGTGATTATAATAATAAATAATATGCCATTTAGCAGACGCTTTTATCCAAAGCGACTTACAGTCATGTGTGCATACATTTTTACGTATGGGTGGTCCCGGGGATCGAACCCACTACCCTGGCGTTACAAGCGCCATGCTCTACCAATTGAGCTACAGAGGACCATTATTTACCAGGGGTTCAACACCTGCTATAGTCACTATTTAATTGCTCTTCCAAAAGCATCACAGGCCTAATACGAGATATATAGCTAGCTAAAGTAATGAGTGACCATTTTAGAAAATCATGGGACATATAGTCTTTGGTTGCATCCTATTTCATGTCAATCATATGGCTGCTTGTAGCCTATAACTGATGCTTAGTGGTCTTATGCTGCCATCTATTGGAAATATTTAGCAATTAAAAGTTATTCATTGACGTTGGTGAGGCAGCTGAGAAATAAAGTGTATTAGATCAGTCTCAAACCTGTCCCACGCCAATTGCTGGACTTTCACACAGAGGTTACTAGGTCACCCAATTCAAACCACATTTGAAAAATAAAACAAATGTGTCTTATTTATCAAGTGTTCTGTCTTGCAATTATACATATAATAAAATAACAACAAAATAATCAAAACGCTATTTGATACTATAATTGTATTTACTAAGATAATATTATTACTAAAATAGTTTCTAAAAGTGTTCTAGGCTACCCTACCCTAGAATTAGGGGTTAGGGTTACGGCTAAAATAGGTTATAAGTAGGGTAAGAGTTTCTGTATAGCACTTTGTGACATCTGCTCGTGTAAAAAGGGCTTTATAAATACATTTGATTGATTGTTAGGTTTAGGGTTTATATGGCAAAAAACAGTATGGGTTTATGGCACTCTTGCTCCTCCTTGTGGCTGTATGTGGGTACTACATAACTCATTCACGACACTTGCTAGGCTCATAATCTGAGGTAGCAACTGCGTCAGATCTACAAATCAATGAGCTAGACCACCCGATTAGACAACAATCACCCCATTATACCCATTTGGTTTGCAACTCAGTGAACCTGCGCAGCATTCGCTCAATTTGATGCCTATAAACGAAGATTTCGATGCATATCAAATTACCCAGCAGCCATTTAGAAACAACAAGTCATCAAAAAAATTGTTATTTCTTAATTAAGAAATGTCTTCTGGCTGTTTAAATCGGCCACATCTTGAAAAAGAGGATTTGTTTAGTTTGTACAATTTTTTCTTAAAACAAATATGGTTAACCATGACCAGAAAATGTTTAATGTTTGATGGCTATCCGCCAGCCATCACCTCTTAAACTGTGTGTCCCCTCACTATTGGTGACCACAACATGTACTCAGGTGAACAGTGTGTGCGCGCTCACCAAGTAGCTGTAACCTTGTTAATAATAAGTTACCAGAGGTAACCCTACAGGGTTAACGCTCACCAAGTAGCCGTAACCTTGTTAATAATAAGTTACCAGAGGTAACCCTACAGGGTTAACGCTCACCAAGTAGCCGTAACCTTGTTAATAATAAGTTACCTGAGGTAAACCTACAGGGTAAACGCAGGCAGGTCTCATTGATAACAATAGTGAAGCTGGCATTGTGACGCAGAACAATGGGCTGGGAAAAGAATGTTCTGACGGCGAGTCGTTGTCACGGAGCTCAATAGAACTAATAGGAGCTGGTAGGGTGAAAAATGCCCAAACATAAGGCCTGTTTTTTCGCAATTACTTCATAACTAAAGACATAAGGTAATATTATGAAACTGGGCTCCATGGCAGTTGAAATTAACTAGTTGTTCTCCGAAAAAAAGCGTCAAAAAAATAATATTCAAAATGTTGGTCCTTGGACACAGAGGGGTTAAACACTAAATTTACCGTCCATCTAGTGAAGAGAGGAGAACCGGACAGAGGGAGCGTAGGAAGCCAGCATCCGTCAACGAGTGAGGTGGGTGGAAGAAACAACCAGGGAGCTCCATCGGTCCACAAGAAATGCAGGCAGCCGGTGATGATGTAGTGGTAGCTAGGATAACTAGGATGCTGCTGGTAGAGTAGCTAGCTTAGCTAGCTGTACCGACTAGCTTGGCTAGCTAGCAGGTCGTTCATCTGTCCCTCGTCTCGAGGATGATGACGAATCCGGTGAACCACAAGATGAAACAAGGATAGCGAGTGAAAAGGATCTGGCTACACTCATACTGTCCCTGACCAAAAAGAAAATTGAACAATAAACTTCGGTGTCTCAACACTGTAACGAACTCCGTCGTTGTTCCCCAAGATCACCTCAGCCCACTCTGCGCGTAACTGGACAATATGCTTGGCGCCACACCTTACGCAATAAACTAAACCAAGTCTTTACAGTGGGTTACGTTAGCAAAATTCATATATATATATATATATATATATATATATATATATATATATATATATATATATGTAAAACAAACATTCAAAGTTATTTTATAACAATATTATTATATTTATAACAATATTTTGAGATCTGAGCCCATATCCACAAAGCGTCTCAGAGTAGAAAATTGGTTGTATGGCAATAAAGACATTTTACTCTTAAGTGTATAAATTAAAGCTATGCAGATATTTAGGACACCTCATGAGCTGTCCTAACCAGTTAAGAGTTAACAGCAGGTGTCTTGATAATACTATAAAATAATGCAGCGAGTCAGTGGTTTCTGCGCCACATGTAATTGCTTTGGAGTAGTTCAAAATAATATTTTTACATTTACATTTTTTCAGACGCTCTTATCCAGAGCGACTTACAGGAGTAATTAGGGTTGAGTGCCTTGCTCAAGGGCAAATCAACAGATTTTTCACCTAGTTGGCTCAGGGATTAGAACCAGCGACCTTTCGATTACTGGCACAACGCTCTTACCCGCTAAGCTACCTGCCGTAAATAATATAGACCTACATGCAACAATATCTCTTCAGCTTTTGACAATGATTTCTGTAAAATAATTGTGTATAATAAGTCTTGGTGATTCAATAGCCTAGTTAATCATTACATGACTTTAACACACTATCTATGTTTTGCTCAGTCTGGCAGTTACCCAAACTATCAGAGGGTCTCTCTTGTGGCTGCTGCTGATGACAACTGCATGTACAGTGGGGAGAACAAGTATTTGATACACTGCCGATTTTGCAGGTTTTCCTACTTACAAAGCATGTAGAGGTCTGTACTTTTTATCATAGGTACACTTCAACTGTGAGAGACGGAATCTAAAACAAAAATCCAGAAAATCACATTGTATGATTTTTAAGTAATTCATTTGCATTTTATTGCATGACATAAGTATTTGATCACCTACCAACCAGTAAGAATTACGGCTCTCACAGACCTGTTAGTTTATCTTTAAGAAGCGCTCCTGTTCTCCACTCATTACCTTTATTAACTGCACCTGTTTGAACTTGTTACCTGTATAAAAGACACCTGTCCACACACTCAATCAAACAGACTCCAACCTCTCCACAATGGCCAAGACCAGAGAGCTGTGTAAGGACATCAGAGATAAAATTGTAGACCTGCACAAGGCTGGGATGGGCTACAGGACAATAGGCAAGCAGCTTGGTGAGAAGGCAACAACTGTTGGCGCAATTTTTTGAAAATGGAAGAAGTTCAAGATGACGGTCAATCACCCTCGGTCTGGGGCTCCATGCAAGATCTCACCTCGTGGGGCATCAATGATCATGAGGAAGATGAGGGATCACCCCAGAACTACACGGCAGGACTTGGTCAATGACCTGAAGAGAGCTGGGACCACAGTCTCAAAGAAAACCATTAGTAACACACTACGCCGTCATGGATTAAAACCCTGCAGTGCACGCAAGGTCCCCCTGCTCAAGCTAGCGCATGTCCAGGCCCGTCTGAAGTTTGCCAATGACCATCTGGATGATCCAGAGGAGGAATGGGAGAAGGTCATGTGGTCTGATGAGACAGAAATAGAGCTTTTTGGTCTAAACTCCACTCGCCGTGTTTGGAGGAAGAAGAAGGTTGAGTACAACCCCAAGAACACCATCCCAACCGTGAAGCATGGAGGTGGAAACATCATTCTTTGGGGATGCTTTTCTGCAAAGGGGACAGGACGACTGCACCGTATTGAGGGGAGGATGGATGGGGCCATGTATCGCGAGATCTTGGCCAACAACCTCCTTCCCTCAGTAAGAGCATTGAAGATGGGTCGTGGCTGGGTCTTCCAGCATGACAACGGCCCGAAACACACAGCCAGGGCAACTAAGGAGTGGCTCCGTAAGAAGCATCTCAAGGTCCTGGAGTGGCCTAGCCAGTCTCCAGACCTGAACCCAATAGAACATTTTTGGAGGGAGCTGAAAGTCCGTATTGCCCAGTGACAGCCCCGAAACCTGAAGGATCTGGAGAAGGTCTGTATGGAGGAGTGGGCCAAAATCCCTGCTGCAGTGTGTGCAAACCTGGTCAAGACCTACAGGAAATGTATGATCTCTGTAATTGCAAAGAAATGTTTCTGTACCAAATATTAAGTTCTGCTTTTCTGATGTATCAAATACTTATGTCATGCAATAAAATGCAAATTAATTACTTAAAAATCATACAATGTGATTTTCTGGAATTTTGTTTTAGATTCCATCTCTCACAGTTGAAGTGTACCTATGATAAAAAATTACAGGACTCTACATGCTTTGTAAGTAGGAAAACCTGCAAAATCGGCAGTGTATCAAATACTTGTTCTCCCCACTGTATGTTATCATAATAATGATGTCTGCATAACATTTTGTCTTCATTTTGGCAGATTAACTCATATTTATTTCTGAATATTAACTCAGGTTTTCGCCCAGCGGCAAATGAGTTGGAGCTGTGGCAGGTGTTGGACCTGTGGCCGAAAAGTGTCCAGTTTGAATCCCGGGCCAGGCGCTGGAAAGAACGGGAGGAATTGATCTGACCCCTGGAGAGCTAATGGGTTCACATCCTCAAAACAATCACCTTTCCTTGGGCCCTTGAGCAAGGCCCTTAACCCCACAACATGCTCTCCATCCAGGGGCGCTGCACTGCAGCTTGAACCTGTGCTGGTCTCAACTGTATGTGTGAGGTCTGCTGTTTGGGGGGGTTAAGAACGGAGCAGAAGACACATGTTTTATGTTTGCTGTAACTAATGAACAAGTTGTATTGTATTGTAATGTATTGTATTGTAAAGAAGTCAGCCAGAGTTGACGTGGGCCATCGTTCAAACAAAGAGATGCCTCCCTGGCCACCAGTGTGTTTGAATATAACGAAGATAAATTCTACCCCCCATACAATACTTTTATACACAGTAATTACTTTTTTATATATATAATAATAATGATGAATTATACACATTACATTTTGGATAGATAGTACTCAGACATCTATAGTGTTTACAGTAATGACTATTACCGATCATGATCTTTTTTAATCCCACCCCTCTGCTACTCTCAGGTAGGATCCTTACTACTATCCCAATGTATACATTCTACCAACATCATACATAAATAATCCCTGGTAGGATCTTTACTACTATCCCAATGTATACATTCTACCAACATCATACATAAATAATCCCTGGTAGGATCCTTACTACTATCCCAATGTATACATTCTACCAACATCATACATAAATAATCCCTGGTAGGATCCTTACTACTATCCCAATTTATAGATTCTACCAACATCATACATAAATAATCCCTGGTAGGATCCTTACTACTATCCCAATGTATACATTCTACCAATATCATACATAAATAATCCCTGGTAGGATCCTTACCTTGCAGCCTGAATTCAAAACCAGAACATGTCAAGTCAGTGAGATGTGTATAAAGTGTAATATTGGGATGCAAATCAAAATGTAATACATTTCAACTCTATATCTGACATGGTCCAGGTGTCTTCTTTTTAGTAAGCCCATAACCATGTGTGTGAGGTGTGTACTTTTGTTTCAATGTAGATTTGTTTAAGAATACCAAGAAACACTGTATGACCCTGATTTAGCCCACTGCAGTACAAGGTTAATCATTAAAAACAATACGGTATGAACAACTGGTACTCTCCAGGACCAGTGATTCAAGTCTGAAGCACCGTCCCAAATGGCACCCTATTCCCTACATAGTGCACTACTTTAGACCAGGACAATAGGGCTGTAGTAGTGCACAAAGTAGGGTGCCATTTGAGGAGGCAGGCTGAGTGTTATCCAGTCTTCTCTCTCTCTCTCTCTCTCTCTCTCTCTCTCTCTCTCTCCTCTCTCTCTCTCTCTCTCTCT
>NW_028159238.1:0-49967 GCF_964263955.1 Coregonus lavaretus
AAAGCTTTCCTTAAGTTTGGGTCAGTCACAATGGTCAGGTATTCTGCCACTGTGTACTCTCTGTTTAGAGCAAATAGCATTCTAGTTTGCTCAGTTTTTTTGTTAATTCTTTCCAGTGTGTCAAGTAATTCTCTTTTTGTTTTCTCATGATTTGGTTGGGTCTAATTGTGTTGTTGTTGTTGTTGTCCTGGGGCTCTGTGGGGTCTGTTTGTGTTTGTGAACCGAGGCCCAGGACCAACTTACTTAGGGGACTCTTCTCCAAGTTCATCTCTCTGTAGGTGATGGCTTTGTTATGGAAGGTTTGGGAATCGCTGCCTCTCACTCGCTCTTTTCGTTCTCTTTCTGTCTGTCTGTCTCTCTCTCTCTCTCTCTGCCTCTCTCTCTCTCTCTGCCTCTCTCTCTCTCTGCCTCTCTCTCTCTCTCTGCCTCTCTCTCTCTCTCTGCCTCTCTCTCTCTCTCTCTCTGCCTCTCTCTGCCTCTCTCTCTCTCTGCCTCTCTCTCTCTCTCTCTCTCTCTCTCTCTCTCTCTCTCTGCCTCTCCTCTCTCTCTCTGCCTCTCTCTGCCTCTCTCTGCCTCTCTCTCTCTCTCTCTCTCTCTCTCTCTCTCTCTCTCTCTCTCTCTCTCTCTCTCTCTGCCTCTCTCTCTGCCTCTCTCTCTCTGCCTCTCTCTCTCTGCCTCTCTCTCTCTCTGCCTCTCTCTCTCTGCCTCTCTCTCTCTCTCTCTCTCTCTCTCTCTCTCTCTGTCTCTCTCTCTCCCTCTCTCTGCCTCTCTCTCTCTGCCTCTCTCTCTCTCTCTCTGCCTCTCTCTCTCTCTCTCTCCCTCTCTCTTTCTCTCTCCCTCCCTCTCTCTCTCTCTCTCTCTCCCTCCCTCTCTGCCTCTCTCTCTCTCTCTCCCTCCCTCTCTCTCTCTCTCTCTCTCTCTGCCTCTCTCTCTCTCTCTCTCTCTCTCTGCCTCTCTCCCCCTCTCTCTCCCCCTCTCTCGCTCTCGCTCTCTCTCTCTCTCTCTCGCTTCTCTCTCTGCCTCTCTCTCTCTCTCTCTCTCTCTCTCTGCCTCTCTCTCTCCTCTCTCTCTCTCTCCCTCTCTCTCTCTCTCTCTCTCTTGCCTCTCTCTCTCTCTCTCTCTCTCTCCCTCTCTCTCCTTTCATCCTCTACCTACTTTCCTGGTTGTGTGGATGTCTCTGTGCTGGGTGGAGGGACACAAAGCAAAACGAGGACAGATTCTCCACGCTGCACGGATCACTCCACCACTCTGACACTCTTTCATTTGCTCTCTCTCTCGCCTTTCTTTACTCCATTCATTCACTCTCTTTCAGTCTGTTTATTGTGCCTCCATCTTCCCATTGTTTGTCTCTAGAGCTACTACCCATATTAACATTACACTTACATTTTAGTCATTTAGCAGACGCTCTTATCCAGAGCGACTTACAGGAGCAATTAGGGGTAATAGAGATGAAACACACCCTGTTGTTCTCTCACTCCTGATGTGGATGGATATAAATTTTTTTGGGGGAGCTGTTTTTCTGCCCTCTAATTTGAATATTTTGAAAGGCAGAAATCTCTAGTCTAAGATAAGAGAGGGAGGTAGCGAAGGAGTGTGTGTGCAGGAGAGAGGATAATGTGGTCCTCTCTTTCGCTCACGCAAGAGTGGAAAGCAGAGTGCTATCGAGTAAACAAACGCAAACACACTAGTGTTGTCACAATACCAACATTTTACTAACAATACGATACCAGGCCAAGTATCACGATACCGAGTAATATCACGATACAACAGGGGAAAAAAATTGTGTCCTAGCGTCCCTGTTCGCCCGTCCCCTGACGCTTGTTCCCATTTTCTAAATGTTATGTTCATGTGCTACACAGAATCTGTCTACTCAATACAACACATATTGAATTTAACTTCAAACTGTATAGTAGAATACTGCATAGAATGGCTAATTTGCTCATATTTGCAAAAGCCTACCTGTGATTTGGCTGGAGGAATGGGAGGAAGGAATATACATGCATAATGATCTGCATCTCATTGTGGCAATAAGGGGAAAACACTGCATTGAGCGCGACATCGCGCAGAAGAAAACAAGGTAGCTCCGGTAATATGGGTCATATTTTTTTTTTACCGTTTGAGCTAGAGACAAGCTGTTTTCTTTGCTGTAAAGCTGCAGGCATGCCTCTTGCAAAACTGTTTTCTGGCACTGCTGCGTGACGGGCGAATTTGCGAAGCCTATCAGACTGTGCTCTTGATTATACCAGGGATGAATGATACAGTGTATCAACTTTGCTCACTCTGCACGCTGCTCCAATGTATCAAATGTAACAACAGAAGGCTGACCAGGGTCTGCATCCCCCCTGGCCATCACGGCTAAATGATATATTAAAAACTGATGCAGGAGGAGCGGACGGAGAGAAGCAGGTGAGTGGTGACTGGAAGGCGATGCAGCTGGCGGATTACGGCTGCCACACGTGATACGCACATGAAAGGGAAGTGGACTTTATTGGACTGGTGCATACATGAGACTAGTTACAAAACTGACTTTATAAACATTTTATAACAGGTGCCAGCGGGTTTTTTTGAATGGTAGGGCGAGAAATGTGGTAGTATCATATGAAACGGTACTACGGTATTCTAAAATGTTGGTATCATAAGTACCATTGCGTTTTGGTACCGTGACGTGACCGTGGTACCATTATACCATGCAACACTAACACACACACGCACAGGCCTGTTTTTCCAGTGAAAGGGATCCCTGGGCCTATTGTGTCAGTGTGGGACAAATTGAGTGATATGTCTAGTATTTCAGTGTGGTCACCCCCTCTAAGGAAGAAAATAGTCTGTCTGTATTGCCTATTCTACTCTCTCCCTTCAGGACACATACAATAGAACTGATAGCCAGGAGTATAACAATAGCTGCTGTCTCACCCATGGATCTCCCCCTCCCTTTCTCCCTCTCTCTCTCTCTCCCTCTCTCTCTCCCCCTCCTCTCTCTCCCTCTCTCTCTCCCCCTCCCTCTCACTAGCTCTCTCTCTCCCCCTCCCTCTCACTAGCTCTCTCTCTCCCCCTCCCTCTCACTAGCTCTCTCTCTCCCCCTCCCTCTCACTAGCTCTCTCTCTCCCTCTCTCTCTCCCCCTCGCTCTCTCTCCCTCTCTCTCCCCTCCCTCTCTCTCCCTCTCTCTCTCCCCCTCCCTCTCACTAGCTCTCTCTCTCCCCCTCCCTCTCACTAGCTCTCTCTCTCCCCCTCCCTCTCACTAGCTCTCTCTCTCCCTCTCTCTCTCCCCCTCCCTCTCTCTCCCTCTCTCTCTCCCCCTCCCTCTCACTAGCTCTCTCTCTCCCTCTCTCTCTCCCCTTCCTCTCTCTCCCTCTCTCTCTCCCCCTCCCTATCACTAGCTCTCTCTCTCCCCCTCCCTCTCTCTCCCTCTCTCTCTCCCCCTCCCTCTCACTAGCTCTCTCTCTCCCTCTCTCTCTCCCCCTCCCTCTCTCTCCCTCTCTCTCTCTCTCTCCCCCTCCCTCTCTCTCCCTCTCTCTCTCCCCCTCCCTCTCACTAGCTCTCCCTCTCTCTCTCCCCTCCCTCTCTCTCCCTCTCTCTCTCCCCCTCCCTCTCTCTCCCTCTCTCTCTCTCCCCCTCCCTCTCACTAGCTCTCTCTCTCCCCTCCCTCTCACTAGCTCTCTCTCTCCCCCTCCCTATCACTAGCTCTCTCTCTCCCTCTCTCTCTCCCCCTCCCTCTCACTAGCTCTCTCTCTCCCCCTCCCTCTCACTAGCTCTCTCTCTCCCCCTCCCTATCACTAGCTCTCTCTCTCCCTCTCTCTCTCCCCCTCCCTCTCACTAGCTCCCTCTCTCCCCCTCCCTATCACTAGCTCTCTCTCTCCCCCTCCCTCTCACTAGCTCTCTCTCTCCCCCTCCCTATCACTAGCTCTCTCTCTCTCCCTCCCTCTCACTAGCTCTCTCTCTCCCCCTCCCTCTCACTAGCTCTCTCTCTCCCCCTCCCTATCACTAGCTCTCTCTCTCCCCCTCCCTCTCACTAGCTCTCTCTCTCCCCCTCCCTATCATTAGCTCTCTCTCTCCCCCTCCCTCTCACTAGCTCTCTCTCTCCCCCTCCCTATCACTAGCTCTCTCTCTCCCCCTCCCTCTTACTAGCTCTCTCTCTCCCCCTCCCTCTCACTAGCTCTCTCTCTCCCCCTCCCTCTCACTAGCTCTCTCTCTCCCCCTCCCTCTCACTAGCTCTCTCTCTCCCCCCTCCCTATCACTAGCTCCCTCTCCCCCACCCTCTCACTAGCTCTCTCTCTCCCCTCCTCTCTCTCCCTCTCTCTCTCCCCCTCCCTATCACTAGCTCTCTCTCTCCCCCTCCCTCTCACTAGCTCTCTCTCTCCCTCTCTCTCTCCCCCTCCCTCTCTCTCCCTCTCCCCCTCCCTCTCACTAGCTCTCTCTCTCCCTCTCTCTCTCCCCCTCCCTCTCACTAGCTCTCTCTCTCCCCCTCCCTCTCACTAGCTCTCTCTCTCCCCCTCCCTATCACTAGCTCTCTCTCTCCCTCTCTCTCTCCCCCTCCCTCTCACTAGCTCCCTCTCTCCCCCTCCCTATCACTAGCTCTCTCTCTCTCTCTCCCTCTCACTAGCTCTCTCTCTCCCCTCCCTATCACTAGCTCTCTCTCTCTCCCTCCCTCTCACTAGCTCTCTCTCTCCCCCTCCCTCTCACTAGCTCTCTCTCTCCCCCTCCCTATCACTAGCTCTCTCTCTCCCCCTCCCTCTCACTAGCTCTCTCTCTCCCCCTCCCTATCACTAGCTCTCTCTCTCCCCCTCCCTCTCACTAGCTCTCTCTCTCCCCCTCCCTCTCACTAGCTCTCTCTCTCCCCCTCCCTATCACTAGCTCTCTCTCTCCCCCTCCCTATCACTAGCTCTCTCTCTCCCCCTCCCTATCACTAGCTCTCTCTTTCACCCTCCCTCTCACTAGCTCTCTCTCTCCCCCTCCCTATCACTAGCTCTCTCTCTCCCCTCCTCTCTCTCCCCTCTCTCTCTCCCCCTCCCTCTCACTAGCTCTCTCTCTCCCTCTCTCTCTCCCCCTCCCTCTCTCTCCCTCTCTCTCTCCTCTCTCTCTCCCTCTCTCTCTCCCCCTCCTCTCTCTCCCTCTCTCTCTCCCCCTCCCTCTCACTAGCTCTCCCTCTCTCTCTCCCCCTCCCTCTCTCTCCCTCTCTCTCTCCCCCTCCCTCTCTCTCCCTCTCTCTCTCCCCCTCCCTCTCACTAGCTCTCTCTCTCCCCCTCCCTCTCACTAGCTCTCTCTCTCCCCCTCCTATCACTAGCTCTCTCTCTCCCTCTCTCTCTCCCCCTCCCTCTCACTAGCTCTCTCTCTCCCCCTCCCTCTCACTAGCTCTCTCTCTCCCCCTCCCTATCACTAGCTCTCTCTCTCCCTCTCTCTCTCCCCCTCCCTCTCACTAGCTCCCTCTCTCCCCCTCCCTATCACTAGCTCTCTCTCTCCCCCTCCCTCTCACTAGCTCTCTCTCTCCCCCTCCCTATCACTAGCTCTCTCTCTCTCCCTCCCTCTCACTAGCTCTCTCTCTCCCCCTCCCTCTCACTAGCTCTCTCTCTCCCCCTCCCTATCACTAGCTCTCTCTCTCCCCCTCCCTCTCACTAGCTCTCTCTCTCCCCCTCCCTATCATTAGCTCTCTCTCTCCCCCTCCCTCTCACTAGCTCTCTCTCTCCCCCTCCCTATCACTAGCTCTCTCTCTCCCCCTCCCTCTTACTAGCTCTCTCTCTCCCCCTCCCTCTCACTAGCTCTCTCTCTCCCCCTCCCTCTCACTAGCTCTCTCTCTCCCCCTCCCTCTCACTAGCTCTCTCTCTCCCCCTCCCTATCACTAGCTCCCTCTCCCCCACCCTCTCACTAGCTCTCTCTCTCCCCCTCCCTCTCTCTCCCTCTCTCTCTCCCCCTCCCTATCACTAGCTCTCTCTCTCCCCCTCCCTCTCACTAGCTCTCTCTCTCCCTCTCTCTCTCCCCTCCCTCTCTCTCCCTCTCTCTCTCCCCCTCCCTCTCACTAGCTCTCTCTCTCCCTCTCTCTCTCCCCCTCCCTCTCACTAGCTCTCTCTCTCCCCCTCCCTCTCACTAGCTCTCTCTCTCCCCCTCCCTATCACTAGCTCTCTCTCTCCCTCTCTCTCTCCCCCTCCCTCTCACTAGCTCCCTCTCTCCCCCTCCCTATCACTAGCTCTCTCTCTCTCTCTCCCTCTCACTAGCTCTCTCTCTCCCCCTCCCTATCACTAGCTCTCTCTCTCTCCCTCCCTCTCACTAGCTCTCTCTCTCCCCCTCCCTCTCACTAGCTCTCTCTCTCCCCCTCCCTATCACTAGCTCTCTCTCTCCCCCTCCCTCTCACTAGCTCTCTCTCTCCCCCTCCCTATCACTAGCTCTCTCTCTCCCCTCCCTCTCACTAGCTCTCTCTCTCCCCCCTCCCTCTCACTAGCTCTCTCTCTCCCCCTCCCTATCACTAGCTCTCTCTCTCCCCCTCCCTATCACTAGCTCTCTCTCTCCCCCTCCCTATCACTAGCTCTCTCTTTCCCCTCCCTCTCACTAGCTCTCTCTCTCCCCCTCCCTCTCACTAGCTCTCTCTCTCCCCCTCCCTCTCACTAGCTCTCTCTCTCCCCCCCCTATCACTAGCTCCCTCTCCCCCTCCCTCTCACTAGCTCTCTCTCTCCCCCTCCCTCTCTCTCCTCTCTCTCTCCCCCTCCCTCTCACTAGCTCTCTCTCTCCCCCTCCCTCTCACTAGCTCTCTCTCTCCCCCCTCCCTATCACTAGCTCTCTCTCTCCCCCCTCCCTCTCACTAGCTCTCTCTCTCCCCCTCCCTATCACTAGCTCCCTCTCTCCCCCTCCCTCTCACTAGCTCTCTCTCTCCCCCTCCCTCTCACTAGCTCTCTCTCTCCCCCTCCTATCACTAGCTCTCTCTCTCCCCCTCCCTATCACTAGCTCTCTCTCTCCCCCTCCCTATCACTAGCTCTCTCTTTCCCCCTCCCTCTCACTAGCTCTCTCTCTCCCCCTCCCTATCACTAGCTCTCTCTCTCCCCCTCCCTCTCACTAGCTCTCTCTCTCCTCTCTCTCTCCCCCTCCCTCTCTCTCCTCTCTCTCTCCCCCTCCCTCTCACTAGCTCTCTCTCTCCCTCTCTCTCTCCCCCTCCCTCTCTCTCCCTCTCTCTCCCCCTCCCTCTCACTAGCTCTCTCTCTCCCTCCCTCTCACTAGCTCTCTCTCTCCCCCTCTCTCTCCCCCTCCCTCTCTCTCCCTCTCTCTCTCCCCCTCCCTCTCACTAGCTCTCTCTCCTCCTCTCTCTCTCCCCCTCCCTCTCACTAGCTCTCTCTCTCCCCCTCCCTCTCACTAGCTCTCTCTCTCCCCCTCCCTCTCACTAGCTCTCTCTCTCCCTCCCTCTCACTAGCTCTCTCTCTCCCTCTCTCTCTCCCCCTCCCTCTCACTAGCTCTCTCTCTCCCCCTCCCTCTCACTAGCTCTCTCTCTCCCCCTCCCTCTCACTAGCTCTCTCTCTCCTCTCTCTCTCCCCCTCCCTCTCACTAGCTCTCTCTCTCCCCCTCCCTATCACTAGCTCTCTCTTTCCCCCTCCCTATCACTAGCTCCCTCTCTCCCCCTCCCTCTCACTAGCTCTCTCTCTCCCCCTCCCTCTCACTAGCTCTCTCTCTCCCCCTCCCTCTCACTAGCTCTCTCTCTCCCCCTCCCTATCACTAGCTCTCTCTCCCCCTCCCTCTCACTAGCTCTCTCTCTCCCCCTCCCTCTCACTAGCTCTCTCTCTCCCCCTCCCTCTCACTAGCTCTCTCTCTCCCCCTCCCTCTCACTAGCTCTCTCTCTCCCCCTCCCTCTCACTAGCTCTCTCTCTCCCCCTCCCTCTCACTAGCTCTCTCTCTCCCCCTCCCTCTCACTAGCTCTCTCTCTCCCCCTCCCTCTCACTAGCTCTCTCTCTCCCCCTCCCTCTCACTAGCTCTCTCTCTCCCCCTCCCTCTCACTAGCTCTCTCTCTCCCCCTCCCTATCACTAGCTCTCTCTCTCCCCCTCCCTATCACTAGCTCTCTCTCCCCCTCCCTCTCACTAGCTCTCTCTCTCCCCCTCCCTCTCACTAGCTCTCTCTCTTCCCCTCCCTATCACTAGCTCTCTCTCTTCCCCTCCCTCTCACTAGCTCTCTCTCTCCCTCTCTCTCTCCCCCTCCCTCTCACTAGCTCCCTCTCTCCCCCTCCCTCTCACTAGCTCTCTCTCTCCCCCTCCCTATCACTAGCTCTCTCTCTCCCCCTCCCTCTCACTAGCTCTCTCTCTCCCCCTCCCTCTCACTAGCTCTCTCTCTCCCCCTCCCTCTCTCTCCCTCTCTCTCTCCCCCTCCCTATCACTAGCTCTCTCTCTCCCCCTCCCTCTCACTAGCTCTCTCTCTCCCCCTCCCTATCACTAGCTCTCTCTCTCCCCCTCCCTCTCACTAGCTCTCTCTCTCCCCCTCCCTATCACTAGCTCTCTCTCTCCCCCTCCCTCTCACTAGCTCTCTCTCTCCCCCTCCCTATCACTAGCTCTCTCTCTCCCCCTCCCTCTCACTAGCTCTCTCTCTCCCCCTCCCTAGCTCTCTCTCTCCCTCCCTCTCACTAGCTCTCTCTCTCCCCCTCCCTATCACTAGCTCTCTCTCTCCCCCTCCCTCTCACTAGCTCTCTCTCTCTCCCTCCCTCTCACTAGCTCTCTCTCTCCCCTTCCCCCTCCTCTCTCCCCTCCCTCTCACTAGCTCTCTCTCTCCCCTTCCCCCTCCTCTCTCCCCTCCCTCTCTTTCTTTCATTCTTTCTTTCTCCCTCCCACCTGTCTCTCTCTCTCTCTCTCCCCTCCCTCTCTTTCTCTCTCTCTATCCCTCTCCCTCTCCTACCTTTTCCTCAGTTAAACTTCTGCCTTCCATTCATTGAAAATGTTTGTTTTCTTAAAATACAAAGCGACTTAGTTACCATATTTAACACGTTCTGTTCTCAGCCTGTGTGTTTTTGTGTTTCTACTTCTATGGTCTGACTCTGTTCTTACCCGGGTCCTTTCATCTCCCCCCAGTCTCCATGGTGATGGGTATTCCTACCGTAAAGCGGAAAGTGAAGTCGTACCTGGCTGAGACGCTGCACTCGCTCATCAACAAGCTCTCACCTGAGGAGAAACTTGACTGTGTCATCATCGTCTTTGTAGGAGAGGTGGGGGGAAACACACACACACCAGGGTTTCCATTAGGAACATGTGGCCCTGGACATTTGACTGGCAGCATTTTCATTTACTGGACATTTGAGAAATGTACTGGACCCATATGCATTGGGTGCGTAACCTGATTAGGGCGTCACCCACGGTGCTCAGAATGACAGAAATCACATTTAGATTATGGTAATTCGTCTTGAAGATGTTAGAATAACTGTCCACATTTACTTTTCCTCAGCCAACAAGACAAGTAACGAACAGCAAAATCACTAGTGTATGTCAATCTACTATCCCCCATAGTAGAAAAGTTTACCTATTCAATTGGTCAGCTTGTCGTTCTGTATGAGAATGAAATAGCCTCTTCCAAACAGACTCTGGGACAGTTATGGGACGATAGATCCCAAATTCATCCAACCAGTAGCCTAGGCTACATTAAAACAACGTTAAAAAGCAATGAGGCTGACGCAGCAGATCAGAACGTTTATTTGATAAACTATTATTTCTTCAAATTATAAAAGCAGCAATTCGCACAAGGCAGTAAGCTACGCACGAATGTTCGTTCCGTAATGCAATTAGTGGGAAAACACCATCAAAAGCGCACCGCGCATGCGAGTGGTTTCATGTGACATAAAATGTCCTAAAATGTAAAATGTTCCGGTTTCAAACAATTAAGTATATGTTTTCAAAATGCATACTGCCTCCAGCTCGTTGCAAAGTGGTGTGTGACGCGCTAAAGCCTGCCTACCGGTGACTATGCACTTAAATGGGGAATGGAAAGCGCTTTAATTACCAGTTGAGAAATACAAATCGTAGCTTTGAGAAATACAAATAGTAGCTTTTAGTCATGGCCACCAAAACAGTTTTTAACAGACAATTGCATTTAGAATTGTTGCGCAATGATTGGGCTTATAAAAGCACACGTTTCACACCAGCAGCGATGAACAAGCTGTTGGAGGGCTGTAGCATCAGCTCTTGCGCTGTCTGACAGATTTCCCGCTCAAATTAGGCTCTGTATCTGTATGCTGTGTGTGATAAATATATTAACAAAAATACACACGCTCCAATTTAATTCCACTAAATAATGCAAATGAACCTATAGACCGACAAGCTTGACCGGTCAAATGTATTTCTATCGATTGGTATTGCCATAAATGAATAGGCAAAAAAGCATTATTTTGCAATTTAGCTAATTCTATTATTCGGCTTTTCATTTTTTGGGCACCCAAAATCCTGACACACTCATACACACACTCTCATACACACACTCTCATGCACATATATATATATATATATATATATAGTGCTATGAACAAGTATTTGCCCCCTTTCAAATTTTCTCTACTTTTGCATATTTGTGATACTGAATGTTATCAGATCTTCAACTAAAACCTAATATTAGATAAAGGGAACATAAGTGAACAAATAACACAACAATTACATATTTATTTCATTTATTTCATAAACAAAGTTATGCAACACCCAATTCCCCTGTGTGAAAAAGTAATTGCCCCCTTACACTCAATAACTGGTTGTGCCACCTTTAGCTGTAATGACTCCAACCAAATGCTTCCTGTAGTTGTTGATCAGTCTCTCACGTCGCTGTGGAGGAATTTTGGCCCACTCTTCCATGCAGAACTGCTTTAACTCAGTGACATGTGGGTTTTGAAGCATGAACTGCTCGTTTCAAGTCCTGCCACAACATCTCAATTGGGATTAGGTCTGGACTTTGACTAGGCCATTCCAAAACGTCCAATTTGTTGCTTTTTAGCAATTTTCATGTAGACTTGATTGTGTGTTTTGGATCATTGTCTTGCTGCGTGACCCAGCTGGCTTCAGCTGCAGCTCACAGACGGATGGTCTGACATTCTCCTATAGAATTCTCTGATACAGAGCAGAATTCATGGTTCCTTCTATTAAGGCAAGTCGTCCAGGTCCTGAGGCAGCAAAGCATCCCCAAACCATCACACCACCACCACCATGCTTGACCTTTGGTATGATGTTCTTACTGTGGAATGCAGAGTTTGGTTTTCGCCAGGCATTACTGGAACCATGTCGTCCAAAAAGTTATACTTTTGAATCATCTGTCCATAGAACGTTCTTCCAAGAGTCTTGATGATCATCCAGGTGCTTTTTGGCAAACTTGAGTCAACTTTTTGGACGAGATGGGTCCCATTATGCCTGGCGAAAACCAAACACTGCATTCCACAGTAAGAACATCATACCAAAGGTCAAGCATGGTGGTGGTGGTGTGATGGTTTGGGGATGCTTTGCTGCCTCAGGACCTGGATGACTTGCCTTAATAGAATGAACCATGAATTCTGCTCTGTATCAGAGAATTCTACAAGGAGAATGTCAGACCATCCGTCTGTGAGCTGAAGCTGAAGCCAGCTGGGTCATGCAGCAAGACAATGATCCAAAACACACAATCAAGTCTACATGAAAATTGCTAAAAAGCAACAAATTGGACGTTTTGGAATGGCCTAGTCAAAGTCCAGATCTAATCCCAATTGAGATGTTGTGGCAGGACTTGAAACGAGCAGTTCATGCTTCAAAACCCACATGTCACTGAGTTAAAGCATTTCTGCATGGAAGAGTGGGCCAAAATTCCTCCACAGCGACGTGAGAGACTGATCAACAACTACAGGAAGCATTTGGTTGGAGTCATTGCAGCTAAAGGTGGCACAACCAGTTATTGAGTGTAGGGGGGCAATTACTTTTTCACACAGGGGAATTGGGTGTTGCATAACTTTGTTTATGAAATAAATATGTAATTGTTGTGTTATTTGTTCACTTATGTTCCCTTTATCTAATATTAGGTTTTGGTTGAAGATCTGATAACATTCAGTATCACAAATATGCAAAAGTAGAGAAAATTAGAAAGGGGGCAAATACTTTTTCATATTTATATTTATACACACACACAAACATTCAAACACACACTGTGACATACAAATAATAACATTATATTCTGCCTCTGCAGACGGACAGGGAATACGTCCAAAGCGTGGTGACCGGACTGGAGAAAGAGTGAGTGACCTCACTTCCTGTCCTTAACCTCACACAGCTTCCTGTCTTTATGATGACTGTTTCCTGTCTGATAATTCCCCTGGCGGTTTAGAGAAAACAGACGGAGAATGACAACTCGTGTGTGTGTGTGTGTGTGTGTGTGTGTGTGTGTGTGTGTGTGTGTGTGTGTGTGTGTCTCTATCCTAGGTTTTCTACAGAGTTCAGTTCAGGTCTGTTGGAGCTGATTTCTCCTCCTGCCAGCTACTACCCTGATCTCAAAGACCTCAAAGAGACCTTCGGAGACTCCAGAGAGAGGGTCAGGTGAGCGGAAACACCCAGTAAAACAGTCAACATTTGAACAGGGCTCCAGACTTACATTTCCCCCTGGTGGCACTGCTGCCACTAACTTTTTCAGTTGGTGGCATTTCAGTTTGAAATGTTATACTATCACGAAGGGCACGAGAGTGAGAGTCTCGCTCATTATAGCAGCTGTCCCCAGCAACATAGACAGGCAGGCACAACAGCAGGGTAGACACTTTTACTACAGGAATCATGAGGATAATGCACTTTACTGTTTAACAAATTCATGGTTTTATCTGCCCCCAAAATAGGATGTTTTGATTGAAGTGACCAGGTAGAATGTTCAGCTCGCACCAGTGCGACCAATAAAAAATTGTACTCTCACAGCCAAGTCAAAGGGTCGCAAAATGCAACTAAATGGTCGCAGTGTGGAGCCCTGTCATCTCCCTGCTCCCGTTCAGTCTGGAGCCCTGTCATCTCCCTGCTCCCGTTCAGTGTGGAGCCCTGTCATCTCCCTGCTCCCGTTCAGTCTGGAGCCCTGTCATCTCCCTGCTCCCGTTCAGTGTGGAGCCCTGTCATCTCCCTGCTCCCTTTCAGTGTGGAGCCCTGTCATCTCCCTGCTCCCTTTCAGTGTGGAGCCCTGTCATCTCCCTGCTCCCGTTCAGTCTGGAGCCCTGTAAGAATCTGTAAACAATCAGAGGAAGTTTCTCCGCCTCTAATCTTCAATTGGTGACTAACATTGGGAAAGGTTCAAATAACGGCAACACTCCGCCACTTTTGCACCTCTCCAGCCCAGCTCCACTACTCACACCCCATTGAAAATGACGTTGTTCTGGTTATTGTTTGTGTATGTGCCACGTCCGTTGGGCATTGCCAGTGACAGGACGGAGAGAATGGGAGAGGAGAGGAGAGAGGGAAGAGCAGGAAGGAGGGGTGGGCCAGGTACTCAGTATTCCACAGGCATTCCGCAAAGTGAGCTCAAGGTCGATTGCACTCCTCCCTCCCTCTCTCTCCCACCCTCCCTTTCTCCCTCACTCCTACATTGACTGCTGTTGGATCATCTCTCTCTTTCTCTTAAACTTCTGTACTTTTTCGATAGTAGAACATGAAAAATGGTTCAAATACCACAATTCATGCACACACTTCTATTCACCTGTACTGTGGTTAGGCCTAGGCAACATCTTGATTTACCCAGTTTATCAAGAGATTTACCATTCAAATAAATGATTACCATTATGTTATGTAGTTAGATTGGTAAAAACAAAGTCGAATTGATTGTATGATTGTATAATTTATTCATTAATGCATACATGGCTGTATCTGATTTTTATTTTATTTAAAACATATCAAATGTAATGATATTGAACTCAGAAGATGCCCAACGATTGAACAGAGCGGTGGCTGGGTTTATCTGTCAGGATCAAGTGCCATTCTGTGACTTTGGCTACTATGCCTTCTTTTTTTGCCATGGTATCGTTTTGGTATCGAGTATCGTGATGGTTTAGAGTATTGTAATACTAAACCTGGTATCGGTATGGAAGTCAGAATTCTGGTACCGTGACAACACTACTCTCGCTCTATAATTATAGATTTCTTTCTTACTCTCTTCTTCTCTCTTTTCCTTTCTCTTCTTCTTCTCTCTCTTCCCTTTCCTCCTCCGCATCCTTCTTTTCGCTCTTTTTTCTCCCCCTCTTTCCTCTGCTCACCCCTCCTTCTATCTGATCCATGATGCCATATCATCCCTTCTCTCTCTCCCTCTGTCTTCTAAATGGCTTATCGCTTTAATATTTTCTTCTCTCTCTAAAGCTGTCTCTCTGTTTTCTCTGGCTTTCTCTCCCTCTGTCTCTCTGTTTTCTCTGTCTTTCTCTCCCTCTGCCTCTCTGTTTTCTCTGTCTTTCTCTCCCTCTGTCTCTCTGTTTTCTCTGTCTTTCTCTCCCTCTGTCTCTCTGTTTCTCTGTCTTTCTCTCCCTCTGTCTCTCTGTCTTTCTCTCCCTCTGTTTCTCTGTCTTTCTCTCCCTCTGTCTCTCTGTTTCTCTGTCTTTCTCTCCCCCTGCCTCTCTGTCTTTCTCTCCCTCTGTTTCTCTGTCTTTCTCTCCCTCTGTCTCTCTGTTTCTCTGTCTTTCTCTCCCCCTGCCTCTCTGTCTTTCTCTCCCTCTGTTTCTCTGTCTTTCTCTCCCTCTGTCTCTCTGTTTCTCTGTCTTTCTCTCCCCCTGCCTCTCTGTCTTTCTCTCCCTCTGTTTCTCTGTCTTTCTCTCCCTCTGTCTCTCTGTTTCTCTGTCTTTCTCTCCCCCTGCCTCTCTGTCTTTCTCTCCCTCAGGCACAGAGACAGTCTCTTCCTCCCTCCCACTCCCTCACTCTGTCCCTCTGTCTCCCGTGAGAAATCAGTGTTCATCCAACAAGACCTCACATCTGACAGCGTGTGTGTGTGTGTGTGTGTGTGTGTGTGTGTGTGTGCATACTCAGTGTGCTTCATTCTAAAGCTAGAGGACTCCTGATATGTCCAGGAGTGATACGTATAATTGTTGTCTTTATCTGTTGTTGTCTAGTACTGTCTTTTTGCTAGCTAGGGCCATCTACTTTAAGTGCTGCCTGTCTTCCCGCTAGCCTACTTGGTGTGTGAACTGCTGACTGCTCATAACTTGCAGAGGATTGTTGACACATCACCCAGGATTAAGGGGCAGGGCAATTTGTGAATGTTATTTTGGTAATCAGTGGCTGTATCGGAGGGGGAGGGGTTTCTCCTCTCCTATGCAATCAGCATTTAGTACCGGGAGGTGTGCTCTTCACCTCTGCTAGGCAAATAGAAATGAGTGTTAGTACTTCAGTTTTTCTCAGCAGCAACCGTGTAAGCGGCGGTCTCGTCGCCAAAACTAAGACTGTTCTGCGGAGTTGTTGGAGGAAGGAAGGAGAGGAAGGCACCCCTTCTCACTTCAGTATTTTACCTAGTTGTTTTAGGATGCTCATTTTGCTCTTTTGTAACTTTGTCAACTATGTGTGTTTTCTATACCTGTTCACTCCTTTCCCTGTAGGCTCTTCTCCCTGTAGGCTCCTCTCCCTGTAGCCTCCTCTCCCTGTTGGCTCCTCTCCCTGTTGGCTCCTCTCCCTGTTGGCTCCTCTCCCTGTAGGCTCCTCTCCCTGTTGGCTCTTCTCCCTGTAGGCTCCTCTCCCTGTTGGCTCCTCTCCCTGTTGGCTCCTCTCCCTGTAGGCTCCTCTCCCTGTTGGCTCCTCTCCCTGTTGGCTCTTCTCCCTGTAGGCTCCTCTCCCTGTAGGCTCCTCTCCCTGTTGGCTCCTCTCCCTGTAGGCTCCTCTCCCTGTTGGCTCCTCTCCCTGTTGGCTCCTCTCCCTGTTGGCTCTTCTCTCTGTAGGCTCCTCTCCCTGTTGGCTCCTCTCCCTGTAGGCTCCTCTCCCTGTTGGCTCTTCTCCCTGTAGGCTCCTCTCCCTGTTGGCTCCTCTCCCTGTAGGCTCGTCCCCCTGTAGGCTCCTCTCCCTGTTGGCTCCTCTCCCTGTAGGCTCGTCCCCCTGTAGGCTCCTCTCCCTGTTGGCTCCTCTCCCTGTAGGCTCGTCCCCCTGTAGGCTCCTCTCCCTGTTGGCTCCTCTCCCTGTAGGCTCCTCTCCCTGTAGGCTCCTCTCCCTGTAGGCTCCTCTCCCTGTAGGCTCCTCTCCCTGTTGGCTCCTCTCCCTGTTGGCTCCTCTCCCTGTAGGCTCCTCTCCCTGTTGGCTCCTCTCCCTGTTGGCTCCTCTCCCTGTAGGCTCCTCTCCCTGTTGGCTCCTCTCCCTGTTGGCTCCTCTCCCTGTAGGCTCCTCTCCCTGTAGGCTCCTCTCCCTGTAGGCTCCTCTCCCTGTAGGCTTTACAGACGCTCCCCACCCCTTGGCTGCAAGCATTCTAATTTAGTGTACCCTGCATGCACAACCCATGTGGAATTTCTGGTCTCCGGCAGCATTTGGAACTGCCGATCTGCAGTCAAGAACACCCAGTTCATCTCAGCCTATGCTGCCCTTCAGTCCCTTGACTTTTTGGCGCTGACGGAGATATGGATCACCCCAGAGAACACTGCTACTCCAGCTGCTCTCTCTTCATCTGACTAAGTTTCGACGTACTCTCACTACTGGTGTCCCCCAAGGCTCGGTTTTCTCCTTTCCCCCATCTGACACCAAGGTGACGACACCCATCTCTGCATGCCTGGCAGATATCACCGCTTGGATGACGGCCCACCACCTCAAGCTCAACCTCGACAAGACGGAGCTGCTCTTCCTACCGGGGAAGGCCTGCCCGCTCCAAGACCTCTCCATCACGGTTGACAACTCCACAGTGTCCCCCTCCCAGAGTACAAATAACCTTGCCATGACCCTGGACAACACGTCCAGGGTCACTTGTTCTCTGCAAACATCAAAGCAGTGACTCGCTCCTGCAGGTTCATGCTCTACAACATCCGTAGAGTAGGACCCTACCTCACACAGGAAGTGGTACAGGTCCTAATCCAGGCGCTTGTCATCTCCCGTCTGGACTACTGCAACTTGCTGTTGGCTGGGCTCCCCGCTTGTGCCATCAAACCCCTGCAACTTATCCAGAACGCTGCAGCCCGCCTGGTTTTCAACCTTCCCAAGTTCTCCCATATAACCCCGCTCCTCTGCACACTCCACTGGCTTCCAGTCGAGGCTCACATCCACTACAAGACCATGGTACTTGCCTATGGACCAGCAAGAGGAACCTTAAGGCTCTGATCAAACCCTACACCCCAACCCGAGTACTCTGTTCTGCCACCTCTGGTGTCTTGGCCCTCCCAGCTCCTGCTCAGCCCAGTCCAAGCTCTTCTCTGTTCTGGAACCCCAATGGTGGAACCAGCTTCCCCCTGAAGCTAGGACAGCAGAGTCCCTGCCCATCTTCCGAAAACATCTGAAACCCTACCTCTTCAAAGAGTATCTTAAATAATCCCACAGCACCCCCCTCGTACCCCCTCCTCACCCCTCACCCCCACATCCAACCCCCCCCCACCCCCCCCAACAAAAACACTTGCCTTTCCTGAACTTAGACTTAGAGAGGCATACAGTATCTAGTATTGTGGGTGGATGTATGGGTCGCAGCTACATGGGTGATTTGTTGTGTTTGTGGAACACGGCCACAACCCTTTTTTTTTTTATTCTGTTTTTCAGCAATATCTTCCAACTGCCCCTCACATGTTCTTTCTTTCTCTAACAGTGTTTGAACTCAGTCTGATGTGTGCTTGTTGTGTGTTGCCCTTTGTAAGCACTATTCTTTTTCAGGGGGGCTCATTGAATATTAATGAGAAGCTGCCTGGACTCCCTGCTGCTGGAAAGATGAACACAACTGTGTGTGTGTGTGTGTGTGTGTGTGCGCACGCCTCTGAGTGGATGGTAAACAGAGCTCATTAGAGCCACTTATAGCAGAAATTGCCTGTACCTACAGCCCACCTGCCGTGTGCGTGCGCTGGCCCCAACACCTGCTGTCAGGCAGTGATGTGTTCACCTGCTCCCTCCAGCCACAATGCATCAGTCATTTAGCAACAGGGTATGAGGAAATTATTCATAATTGTGTGTGTGTGTTGTAGATGGCGGACCAAGCAGAATCTGGACTATTCCTTCCTCATGATGTATGCTGTGAGCAAAGGAGTCTACTATGTCCAGGTATGTACGTCCTTGGAACACTCACACACATTCTGCCCCTAGCCCTACTAAAACTGCATTCCCATGGCAACATGTTAGAATGTGCCCGGCAGGAGCAGTATGTGTCTGGGGCAGAGCTGTAGTACACTTAGTACCAACACACACACACACTTCAGCATCAGAGGATTCGTTACCACGGAAACAGTGATGACTCGACAGTTTGGAACACGGCGTGCCCAATTTGGGCATGTTCTTTACATCAAACAAGGCCATTTGCAATTGTGTGTGTGTGTGGGTGTGGGTGTGGGTGAGAAGAGCAGGACGGAGAGAGAGATGGAGTTGCATGCTCTTTTATCAGAGTTGGGCAGTATTTTCTCCTCCTTGTGAAGATCAGAGCTACTGTGATACTGTACAGGTTGTTCTGTCTTTTATATCATACCAGCTGCTGCTCCCTCCCTCCCTCCCTCCCATAGATCAAAAGCATAGCTAGATATAATGAGCTACCACATTGGATCTCATCTAGTCTTCTATTAACCCCATCTGTTCTTTCTTTCTTTTTTTCTTTCTTTCTTTCTTTCTTTCTTTCTTTCTTTCTTTCTTTGTGTTATGGTTGATGTTTTAATGTTCCATTCTGTGTTCACGTTGTCTCCAGGGGAGGGCAGAGCAGAGGTACTGAATGCTGTCATTAACATTGTGTAGTTGACTTTACTGTTGTAGGCCATAGACATCATACAGTGCCTGTAGAATGTAGACAACCATATACCTTATATATATGATTATATGTATTGTATATACACCCAGTGTTACTGTAGCCGCTACGAACAAGCTTAGCTCAGTGAGAAAGACTTGTGTGGTGTCATGTTTGTCAGCTGGACCCCTGCAAGCCTCTCACCTCACCAGTCAATCCACTCTTTCTCCCCCCCTCCCTCACCTCAGTTGGAGGATGACATTGTGGCCAAGCCCAACTACTTTGCCACCATGAAGAACTTTGCCCTGCAGCTCTCCTCCGAAGACTGGATGATCCTCGAGTTCTCCCAGCTTGGCTTCATCGGTAACACGCATGCACATGCACACACACACACAGTCTGAACGTTTAGCAACCCTTTTTTAGGGCTGTGTCTCAATCCACTGCATGTGCCGATGTCGGCCTTCCGCATATACGGTGGAAGGTGGCAGAGCTACAGTGTCTGTCAGACCAGGAGGCATCCCTAAAATCGGTCTTATCACGAAAACATCTGTAGTGTCCGAACAGTTTGGGCTACAAACTAATAAAAAGCAAAAACTCACCATCGAAAGCAAAAACTCTCACGAACACGTTGTTTTGCCCTACGACGCCCACAAGCCTCACAAAACTCATCTGAAGGTAACCCGGTACCAGTTAAAAAAATTAATGGAAGTACTTTAGTGTCATAACAGGGGTTAAAGCCCCCAAAAAGGGTTTAAAGCTGCAATATGTAACTTTTTGGGCGACCCAACCAAATTCACACAGAAATGTGAGTTATAGATCTGTATTCTCATTCTCAAGTCTAAGAAGTGCTATTTGTGTCTTTTACTTTCATTTTTGTACACCAGCTTCAAACAGCTGAAAATACAATATTTTTGGTTATGGAAAATATATTTCACAGTGGTTTATATGGTACAATGATTATCTACACAATGACTGCTTGTTTTGTCACATAAACTGAAATTAGGCAAACTACTAGAATTTGAGCAACCAGGAAACGGTGGAGCGATTTCTGCATATTGCACCTTTAAATATGGGTAACAAATTCATTTAAAAAAAATCCTGAGCTTTCGTATATCTCTCAGATATAGGGCAGACACTTCAAAACATACTTCCTTTTTGTTTCATTTTTTACTAATTTTTTCACTATCTGTTTTGCCATATATGAATATGTTATTCAGTGTGTTTCTATGGGCTAATAGCAGTAAGGCCAAATCAAATGTTTCATCAAATAATTCAAAATCAAATAGCTAAATCATCCTTGGTATGACCATATTAAAACAATTCCATACGTTATCTTAGTAGAAATCCAGCCCCAGACCCTTAGACTCTAGAGGGTTATCAGCGAGCACTGACTGTCAGCTAAAATGAAGGAAAGTCAGCAAACATCAGGAGGCTTTTAGAGAGTGTAAAAAAATGAAGGTTTGAGTTGCCAGCCCACTTAACATACTCCTTCTATGCTTTCCCTCTCTCTCTCTCTCTCTCTCTCTCTCTCTCTCTCTCTCTGTCTCTCCTTCCACTCTCCTTCACATCCTTCCCCTCGCTATCGATCCCCAACCTCCCCCTCCCTGTTTCACTCCCTCCTCTTTCCCCCTCCCTCTCTCTCCCCATCGACCTCTCCTGTCCCCCTCCCGCTCTCTCCTCTGTCTCTCTCCCTCTCTCTCCTCTGTCTCCATCCCTCTCTCTCCTCTGTCTCCCCCTCTCTCCCTCCCTCTCTCCCCTCTGTCTCCCTCCCTCTCTCGCCACTGTCTCCCTCCCTCTCACTCCTCTGTCTCCCTCCCCCTCTCTCCTCTTTCTCCCTCCCCCTCTCTCCTCTGTCTCCCTCCCTCACCCCTCTCCTCTGTCTCCCTCCCTCCCTCTCTCTCCTCTGACTCCCTCCCTCCCTCTCTCTCCTCTGTCTCCCTCCCTCTCTTTCCTTTGACTCCCTCTCTCTCTCTCTGTCTCTCTCCCTCTCTCTCTCCTCTGTCTCCCTCCCTCTCTCTCCTCTGTCTCCCTCCCTCTCTCCCTCTGTCTCCCTCCCTCTCTCTCCTCTGTCACCATCCCTCTCTCTCCCTCTCTCTCCTCTGTCTCCCTCCCCCTCTCTCCTCTGTCTCCCTCCCTCTCTCTCCTCTGTCTCCCTCCCTCTCTCTCCTCTGTCTCCCTCCCTCTCTCTACCTCTGTCTCCCTCCCTCCCTCTCTCTCCTCTGTCTCCCTCCCTCTCTTTCCTTGGACTCACTCTCTCTCTCTCCTCTGTCTCTCTCCCTCTCTCTCCTCTGTCTCCCTCCCTCTCTCTCCTCTGTCTCCCTCTCTCATCTTTCTCCATCCATCCCTCTCTCTCCTCTCCCTCCCTCTCTCTCCTCTGTCTCCCTCCCCCTTCTCCTATGTCTCCCTCCCTCTCTCTCCTCTGTCTCCCTCCCTCTCTCTCATCTGTCTCCCTCCCCCTCTCTCCTCTGTCTCACTCCCTCTCTCCCTCTGTCTCCCTCCCTCTCTCTCCTCTGACTCCGGCCCTCTCTCTCCTCTGACTCCGTCCCTCTCTCTCCTCTGTCTCCCCCTCTCTCCCTCCCTCTCTCTCCTCTGTCTCCCTCCCTCTTACTCCTCTGTCTCCCTCCCCCTCTCTCCTCTGTCTCCCTCCCTCATTCCCTCTCTCTCCTCTGTCTCCTCTGTCTCCCTCCCTCCCTCGCTCTCCTCTATCTCCCTCCCTCCCTCTCTCTCCTCTGTCTCTCTCTCTCTCCTCTGTCTCTCTCCCTCTCTCTCTCCTCTCCATCCCTCTCTCTACTCTCTCCCTCCCTCTCTCTTCTGTCTCCCTCTCTCCCTCTCTGTCATCTGTCTCCCTCTCTCCCCCTCTCTCCTCTGTCTCCCTCCCCCTCTCTCCTCTGTCTCCCTCCCCCTCTCTCCTCTTGCTCCTCCCTCCCTCCCCCTCTCTCCTCTGTCTCCCTCCCTCCCTCCCTCCCTCTCTCTCCTCTGTCTCCCTCCCTCCCTCTCTCTCCTCTATCTCCCTCCCTCCCTCCCTCTCTCTCCTCTGTCTCCCTCTCTCTCTCCTCTGTCTCCCTCCCTCTCTCTCCCTCCCTCTCTCTCCTCTGTCTCCTTCCCTCTCTCTCCTCTGTCTCCCTCCCTCTCTCTCTCTCCTCTGTCTCCCTCCCTCTTACTCCTCTGTCTCCCTCCCCCTCTCTCCTCTGTCTCCCTCCCCCTCTCTCCTCTGTCTCCCTCCCTCCCTCTCTCTCCTCTGTCTCCTCTGTCTCCCTCCCTCCCTCTCTCTCCTCTATCTCCCTCCCTCCCTCTCTCTCCTCTGTCTCCCTCTTTCTCTCCTCTGTCTCGCTCCCTCTCTCTCCTCTCTCTATCCCTCTCACTCCTCTGTCTCCCTCCCTCCCTCTCTCTCCTCTGTCTCCCTCTCTCCCTCTCTGTCCTCTGTCTCCCTCCCCCTCTCTCCTCTGTCTCCCTCCCCACTCTCCTCTGTCTCCCTCCCTCCCTCTCTCTCCTCTGTCTCCCTCCCTCCCTCTCTCCTCTGTCTCCCTCCCTTACTCTCTCTCCTCTGACTCCCTCCCTCTCTTTCCTTTGACTCCCTCTCTCTCTCTCCTCTGTCTCCCTCCCTCCCTCTCTCCTCTATCTCCCTCCCTCCCTCCCTCCCTCCCTCCCTCCCTCCCTCCCTCCCTCCCTCCCTCCCTCTCTCTCCTCCGTCTCCCTCTCCTCTGTCTCCCTCCCTCCCTCTCTCCTCTCCCTCCTCCCTCCCTCCCTCCCTCCCTCCCTCCCTCCCTCCCTCCCTCCCTCCCTCCCTCTCTCTCCTCTGTCTCCCTCTCTCTCTCCTCTGTCTGCCTCCCTCTCTCTCCTCTGTCTCCTTCCCTCTCTGTCCTCTGTCTCCCTCCCTCTCTCTCTCTCCTCTGTCTCCCTCCCTCTCTCTCCTCTGTCTCCCTCCCCCTCTCTCCTCTGTCTCCTATGTCTCCCTCCCTCTTTCTCCTCTGTCTCCTATGTCTCCCTCCCTCTCTCTCCTCTATCTCCCTCCCTCCCTCTCTCTCCTCTGTCTCCCTCTCTCTCTCCTCTGTCTCTCTCTCCTCTGTCTCTCTCCCTCTCTCTCCTCTCTCCATCCCTCTCTCTCCTCTCTCCATCTCTCCCTCTCTGTCCTCTGTCTCCCTCTCTCCTCCTCTCTCCTCTGTCTCCCTCCTCCTCTCTCCTCTGTCTCCCTCCCCCTCTCTCCTCTGTCTCCCTCCCCCTCTCTCCTGTCTCCCTCCCTCCCTCTCTCTCCTCTATCTCCCTCCCTCCCTCTCTCTCCTCTATCTCCCTCCCTCTCTCTCCTCTGTCTCCCTCCCTCTCTCTCCTCTGTCTCCCTCCCCACTCTCCTCTGTCTCCCTCCCTCTCTCTCTCTCCTCTGTCTCCCTCCCTCTTACTCCTCTGTCTCCCTCCCCCTCTGTCCTCTGTCTCCCTCCCTCCCTCTCTCTCCTCTGTCTCCCTCCCTCCCTCTCTCTCCTCTATCTCTCTCCTCTGTCTCCCTCTTTCTCTCCTCTGTCTCGCTCCCTCTCTCTCCTCTCTCCATCCCTCTCACTCCTCTGTCTCCCTCCCTCCCTCTCTCTCTTCTGTCTCCCTCTCTCCCTCTCTGTCCTCTGTCTCCCTCCCCCTCTCTCCTCTGTCTCCCTCCCCACTCTCCTCTGTCTCCCTCCCTCCCTCTCTCTCCTCTGTCTCCCTCCCTCCCTCTCTCTCCTCTGTCTCCCTCCCTCCCTCTCTCCTCTGTCTCCCTCCCTCCCTCTCTCTCCTCTGTCTCCCTCCCTCTCTTTCCTTTGACTCCCTCTCTCTCTCCTCTGTCTCTCTCCCTCCCTCTCTCTCCTCTATCTCCCTCCCTCCCTCTCTCTCCCTCTCTGTCCTCTGTCTCCCTCCCCCTCTCTCCTCTGTCTCCCTCCCCCTCTCCTCTGTCTCCCTCCCTCCCTCTCTCTCCTCTGTCTCCCTCCCTCACTCTCTCCTCTGTCTCCCTCTCTCTCTCCTCTGTCTCTCTCCCTCTCTCTCTCCTCTCTCCATCCCTCTCTCTCCTCTCTCCATCCCTCTCTCTCCTCTGTCTCCCTCTCTCCCTCTCTGTCCTCTGTCTCCCTCTCTCCCCATCTCTCCTCTGTCTCCCTCCTCCTCTCTCCTCTGTCTCCCTCCCCCTCTCTCCTCTGTCTCCCTCCCCTCTCTCCTCTGTCTCCCTCCCTCCCTCCCTCCCTCTCTCTCCTCTGTCTCCCTCCCTCCCTCTCTCTCCTCTATCTCCCTCCCTCCCTCTCTCTCCTCTATCTCCCTCCCTCCCTCCCTCCATCTCCTCTGTCTCCCTCTCTCTCCTCTGTCTCTCTCCCTCTCTCTCTCTCCTCTGTCTCCCTCCCTCTCTCTCCTCTCTCCCTCCCTCTCTCTGCCTCCTTCCCTCTCTGTCCTCTGTCTCCCTCCCTCTCTCTCTCTCCTCTGTCTCTCTCCCCTCTCTCCTCTGTCTCCCTCCCTCTCTCAGGTAAGATGTTCCAGGCTCCAGATCTCAACCTGATAGTAGAGTTCATCCTCATGTTCTATAAGGAGAAGCCCATTGATTGGCTACTGGACCACATCCTCTGGGTCAAAGTGTGTAATCCGGAGAAAGACGCGGTACGTACACACTGTGTGTGGGGAGGGGGTGTCGTCAACTTTTATTGACTATCTCACTCTCTCTCTCTCCATCTACCATTTCTGCCTGCAGAAGCACTGTGAGAGGCAGAAGTCCAGTCTGCGTGTGCGGTTCAGGCCCTCTCTCTTTCAACATGTGGGGCTGCACTCCTCTCTGGCCGGAAAGATCCAGAAACTCACTGTGGGTCCCAAACCTTTCACCCTCTCGCACCCTCCCTCTCACCCTAGATCACTCTGTCTGCATCAGCCTTTTAGCATATGTCCTGCACCATATTTATTTTCTATTTTTTACTTATCTATTTTTTACTTAACACTTATTTTTCTTAAAACTGCATTATTGGTTAAGGGTTTGTAAATAAGCATTTCACTGTAAGGTCTACACCTGTTGTTGGGGAGGCAGGTAGCTTAGTGGTTAAGAGCGTTGTGCCAGTAACCGAAAGGTCGCTGGTTCTAATCCCCAAGCCGACTAGGTGAAAAATCTGTCGATGTGCCCTTGAGCAAGGCACTTAACCCTAATTGCTCCTGTAAGTCGCTCTGGATAAGAGCGTCTGCTAAATGACTAAAATGTAAATGTAAATGTTGTATTCGGCGCACCTGATATGTCTTAAGTACCCCCAAACACCACCCCCATCTACCCAAATTTCTCCTCAACCCACCAACGTCCGGCCATCATACTAGACCAAGCTCACTTCCCCCTGGTATGACCACTTCCTGTCATCTCTGCTGCTGTCTCACTTCCTCTTCCTGTCCTTTTGACTTCCTGTTTAGGATAAGGACTTCCTGAAGCCCCTGCTCCATAAGATCCACGTGAACCCGCCTGCTGAGGTGTCCACGTCTCTCAAGGTACATCACCTATAAATCACCCTCATAAACACCTTTCTGGCTTGGGCTTCTTTTGAGTTGAAAAATATATATTGAATATATATATATATATATATATATATATATATATATATATATATATAAATATATTGTTTTAAAGCCTGTTTCACAACTGGCTTTTTATTTCAATATGTAAGGTAGTACGATATTAATGTATTGAATGTTTTGAATGCATAAAAAAAGTTTGTGATTTGTGAAGTATACTGAGATGTTTTGAATGCATTTAGCTGACCACGCTGTGCTGTGCAGGTGTACCAGGGTCACACGTTGGAGAAGACCTACTTGGGAGAAGACTTCTTCTGGGCCATCAACCCTACTGCTGGAGACTACGTCCTCTTCAAGTTTGACAAGCCTGTCAGCATAGAGAGGTGAGGAGGGAGATGGAGCTGTGTGTGTGCATTTCTGAGGGAGGTCGTGCCATACACACAATCTTCCTCTTCCACAAGCTTAAGCGAGCCTGTCTCTCTGGGGCGCTGTGTGTGCTAATGAGAGTTCTAAAAGAAGAACTCCCAGGACACCCTCCCTCTCCCTGCAGAGAGCGAGAGAGGGGGGGCTAGAGAGAGGGTGATTCACAGAAAGAAAGAGCGGAAAGGGTTGGAAGGAGAAAGAAAGCACTAAGAGATGGGGTGGAGCAAGGAGACGTGGATCGAATGGATGAGTAGAAATAGGCTATAGAGGTGTTAGAGAAGTCAGGGAGCTTCAGAGTGATTGACTGAGAGTGTTTCTGTTTAATTTGTAGTGTTTCTGTTTGATGTGTAGTGTTTCTGTTTAATTTGTAGTGTTTCTGTTTAATTTGTAGTGTTTCTGTTTCATGTGTAGTGTTTCTGTTTCATGTGTAGTGTTTCTGTTTCATGTGTAGTGTTTGTTTAACTTGTAGTGTTTCTGTTTTAATGTGTAGTTTTTCTGTTTCATGTGTAGTGTTTCTGTTTCATGTGTAGTGTTTCTGTTTGATGTGTAGTGTTTCTGTTTCATGTGTAGTGTTTCTGTTTCATGTGTAGTGTTTCTGTTTCATGTGTAGTGTTTCTGGTTCATGTGTAGTGTTTCTGTTTCATGTGTAGTGTTTCTGTTTCATGTGTAGTGTTTCTGTTTCATTTGTAGTGTTTCTGTTTCATTTGTAGTGTTTCTGTTTCATGTGTAGTGTTTCTGTTTCATGTGTAGTGTTTCTGTGTAGTGTTTCTGTTTCATGTGTAGTGTTTCTGTTTCATGTGTAGTGTTTCTGTTTCATGTGTAGTGTTTCTGTTTCATTTGTAGTGTTTCTGTTTCATGTGTAGTGTTTCTGTTTCATGTGTAGTGTTTATGTTTCATGTGTAGCGTTTCTGTTTCATTTGTAGTGTTTCTGTTTCATGTGTAGTGTTTCTGTTTCATGTGTAGTGTTTCTGTTTAATTTGTAGTGTTTCTGTTTCATGTGTAGTGTTTCTGTTTCATGTGTAGTGTTTCTGTTTAATTTTTAGTGTTTCTGTTTAATTTGTAGTGTTTCTGTTTAATTTGTAGTGTTTCTGTTTCATGTGTAGTGTTTCTGTTTCATGTGTAGTGTTTCTGTTTCATGTGTAGTGTTTGTTTAATTTGTAGTGTTTCTGGTTTAATGTGTAGTGTTTCTGTTTCATGTGTAGTGTTTCTGTTTCATGTGTAGTGTTTCTGTTTCATGTGTAGTGTTTCTGTTTCATTTGTAGTGTTTCTGTTTCATTTGTAGTGTTTCTGTTTCAAGTGTAGTGTTTCTGTTTCATGTGTAGTGTTTCTGTTTCATGTGTAGTGTTTCTGTTTCATTTGTAGTGTTTCTGTTTCATGTGTAGTGTTTCTGTTTCTTGTGTAGTGTTTCTGTTTAATTTGTAGTGTTTCTGTTTAATTTGTAGTGTTTCTGTTTCATGTGTAGTGTTTCTGTTTAATTTGTAGTGTTTCTGTTTCATGTGTAGTGTTTCTGTTTAATTTGTAGTGTTTCTGTTTCATGTGTAGTGTTTCTGTTTAATTTGTAGTGTTTCTGTTTCATTTGTAATGTTTCTGTTTCATGTGTAGTGTTTCTGTTTAATTTGTAGTGTTTCTGTTTCATGTGTAGTGTTTCTGTTTCATGTGTAGTGTTTCTGTTTCATTTGTAGTGTTTCTGTTTCATGTGTAGTGTTTCTGTTTAATTTGTAGTGTTTCTGTTTCATGTGTAGTGTTTCTGTTTCATGTGTAGTGTTTCTGTTTCATTTGTAGTGTTTCTGTTTCATGTGTAGTGTTTCTGTTTCTTGTGTAGTGTTTCTGTTTAATTTGTAGTGTTTCTGTTTAATTTGTAGTGTTTCTGTTTCATGTGTAGTGTTTCTGTTTAATTTGTAGTGTTTCTGTTTCATGTGTAGTGTTTCTGTTTAATTTGTAGTGTTTCTGTTTCATGTGTAGTGTTTCTGTTTAATTTGTAGTGTTTCTGTTTCATTTGTAGTGTTTCTGTTTCATTTGTAGTGTTTCTGTTTAATTTGTAGTGTTTCTGTTTCATGTGTAGTGTTTCTGTTTAATTTGTAGTGTTTCTGTTTAATTTGTAGTGTTTCTGTTTCATGTGTAGTGTTTCTGTTTAATTTGTAGTGTTTCTGTTTCATGTGTAGTGTTTCTGTTTAATTTGTAGTGTTTCTGTTTCATGTGTAGTGTTTCTGTTTAATTTGTAGTGTTTCTGTTTCATGTGTAGTGTTTCTGTTTAATTTGTAGTGTTTCTGTTTAATTTGTAGTGTTTCTGTTTCATTTGTAGTGTTTCTGTTTCATTTGTAGTGTTTCTGTTTAATTTGTAGTGTTTCTGTTTCATGTGTAGTGTTTCTGTTTAATTTGTAGTGTTTCTGTTTCTTGTGTAGTGTTTCTGTTTCATGTGTAGTGTTTCTGTTTCTTGTGTAGTGTTTCTGTTTCTTGTGTAGTGTTTCGGTCTTTCACAGCCAGTGATCTCTCGTGTTTGTGTCTGGGCTTGATTTGCACAATTTTGCCAGCCGGGGTACCAATGTACTGATGTGTGACATTTCATTATCAGCTGTGGATGGCTGTGTGAAGGGTTGTGTGTGTGTGTGAGAGTGTGAGCACCACTGCTACCACAGGCTTGGTTTAGACATGTCAGATGTGTCGTTACAGAAAGCACAGCACAAGGTGTGAGTTTGCATATTCATGAGTGTGACATGGGACGTGAATGCATTAATGGTGTTGTGTGATTGGCAGGTTCCTGTTCCGCAGTGGGAACCAGGAACACCCTGGGGACAGGATAGAGAACACCACTGTAGATATACTGCCCTTCTCGGTAAGACGACAACATTCAGACAACGCAAAGACAACATTCAGACAATGCAAAGACAACATTCAGACAACGCAAAGACAACATTCAGACAACGCAAAGACAACATTCAGACAACGCAAAGACAACATTCAGACAACGCAAAGACAACATTCGGACGACACAGTGTGTAATGATGCGTCAATAGAGTCAAGGCACTTGTTTCTGATTGGTTTATTGATCCATCATCACTCAAAAATGTGTCTGTCAGTTATTGATTGGTTATTGACAGGATCATGAGCACAGCCTGCGCCAATCAATATCACTACCGGAGGCGGGAGATAAGCACTGTGTGAATCAGTGGAGGCTGCTGAGGGGTGGATGGCTCATAAAAATGGCTGGAACGAAGCAAATGGAATGGCATCAAACACATAGAAACCATGTTGGATGTGTTTTCTATAATTCCACTGATTCCACTCCAGCCATTACCACGAGCACGTCCTCGCCAATTAAGGTCCCACCAACCTCCTGTAGTGTTTATTATAATGTATGTTAGTGTTAACAAGGCTGTCTATCTACCTAGTGTATGCATAACATTACCAATATAACTACAACGTGTCTGTTTCTGAAGGAAACTGGACCAAAGTCCAAAGAGAAGTACAAGCGAACTGATGACCGCTTCTACAGAATTGGTGAGTGTACCTGGACCAACCCTCATATCCCGTTTACTTAGAACACACACACAGCCTGATCAGATTACCCACTCTCATTGTTCCTGCCACAGACTGATACACAATGTACAAACTGCCTGTCAAAGGTCCTCAATCACAGCCGCTCTCTCTCTCTCTCTCTCTCTCTCTCTCTCTCTCTCTCTCTCTCTCTCTCTCTCTCTCTCTCTCTCTCTGTCTCTCAATTCAATTCAATTCAAGCTGCTTTATTGGCATGAAAAACATTGCGTCAATATTGCCAAAGCAACAATGTATACAATATACATTGTAATAAAATAATAAAGAATAACAAATAATAATAAAAAATGGTAGTAAATAATAATAAATAAATAACAACTGTCTCTCTCTCTCTGTCTCTCTCTGTCTCTCTCTGTCTCTCTCTCTCTCTCTCTCTCTCTGTCTATCTCTCTCTCTCTCTGTCTCTCTCTCTCTCTCTGTCTCTCTCTCTCTCTGTCTCTCTCTCTCTCTGTCTCGCTCTCTCTCTGTCTCGCTCTCTCTGTCTCTCTCTGTCTCTCTCTCTGTCTCTCTCTCTGTCTCTGTCTCTCTCTGTCTCTCTCTCTCTCTGTCTCTCTCTCTCTCTATGTCTCTCTCTCTCTCTCTCTCTCTGTCTCTCACTCTCTGTCTCGCTCTCTCTGTCTCGCTCTCTCTGTCTCTCTCTCTCTCTCTCTCTCTCTGTCTCTGTCTCTGTCTCTCTCTCTCTCTCCTCTGTCTCTCTCTCTCTCTGTCTCTCTCTCTCTCTGTCTCTCTCTCTAGGTCAGTTTGCGAAGGGTGTGGCGGAGGGGGTTGTAGACGCCGCCTTCAACCCGGTGGTGGCGCTGCGTCTCTCTGTCGTCAAAGACTCGGCTGTCTGGGCCATCCTCAGCGAGGTCAGCCAATCATACGCCATCATCTGTCCTTTAATATTTTATATAATGTATCTATTGTTCTACCCAGTGGAATGTTATCCTGTATAAGGAGAGCTGTGTATTCCTCTGTGTCTCTCTGTAGATCCACATAAAGAGGACAGCAGGCTGACATGAGGCAGGGGGCCACATCAATCCTGGCCCCCGGCCCCGGGGTGCTCGCAGACGCACCTAAAACTGACTGCCCAGGAGCCTTCTGCCGCCTAGCAACCAGCAGTGACATCATCAGAGTTGACCAGAGCCGCTCCTCTCAGGGTTTCTGTCTAAGGGCTCTGTCACTCTGATCGCTCTCTCTCTCTTTCTGTCTATCCTTTCCTCACTCTCTTGCTCTCTTTTTGCGTGAACGTGAATACTACTTTACAAAAAAGAGACAGATATTAAAATATCAGAAGGAATTGGGTGTGTCCTGAAGAAATCCGTTCCCAGCTATGACTGTCGAGGTAACTGTGTGTTACACAGATGGCTTGTGACTAGGAGAGGCACACAGTGATTGGAGATTTGGGACACACCTCACCTGATCTGAGAGGCTGATGTCACCAGGACACTGGTGTTGTAGATGCTGCTCACTGCTCCATGTGCTCTCTGTCTCCGCCTCTCTGGTCTGTTCCACTGGGGTATTGCACTGTCACTGGAGCCATAGTGGAGCCCCCTGCTGGTGACTGAAGAATGGCTCCATCAGCCTCAAGAACCTGTTGCTTTTTGTTCTTTTCCACAGAGTTGTGTGTTTTAGCTAAACAGCAGGTAATAAATAGACAAGTTGTTAGTCTTTCTTAGGGTGAGGATAACTGCCTTTATTACTTTATTCTTTTGAAGGGGATTACAATGACGATGGCAAACAAAGTGGAAAACTAAATGTGGTTCCCCATCTTTAAAGTGACAGGTCTGCCAAACTATGCCCTGGGTAGAAGTCATCCATAGGGGCAGATCTAGGATCAGCTTACCTTGCTCAAGTCCCAACCCAAACCATTCTGGGCCAAACACCTGAAACCTACCTAAGATCTGTGTTTGATGTCATTGATACCATTCCACTAATTCAGCTTCAGCCATTACCACGAGCCCTTCCTCCCCAATTAAGGTGCCACCAGCCTCCTGTGGTTTCATTTTATTCCATGAAGAATCTTTGTGACTGAAGGAAACCATATCTATCTCTCTACTTCCTGTTTGACAGGAAGTCAGGCTGACAGAGCTCTAGTGTCCTTTAAGTGGTAAACCAATCAGACTTTGGCCTTGACTTTGCTCACCTGAAGGGATGTATTGCTATATTGATAATATTATTATTATTATTACTACGACAATGATGATGTATGAAGGTGACTTAATTTATTTTAAATAAATATTTAATTTGTACAAGAGGTTAAAAATAAATAAAACATCTGTTTAGAGTTTATGCTACGGTAGTTGATATGTGCCCGTGCATGTGTTCTTTTTGTTCCGAAACGGAAACATTGTTTTCACAGAGCTGCTTGGTATTCCATGTTGTCTTGTCCGCTGGTTGGTTCAGATAGAGGTTGACTCTTAACTGCTGGTCCAGAGTCAGTTTTTGTATAACATTTCTCAGACAGTCAAAGTTCAAATGAAGAAGAAGAGCTGATATCAGAACAGTCCTTAAGCCAGAGATGTGCCTTAAAGTCCGGAGCAGAACTTCCCTTCATTCACCCCCTTCCCTCTTCCCTACATACTCTTTTGAAAGGCTTTGAATACGTGATACAGGATTTACAGATGACGGGTAGCGTTTCCTCCATAACTCGCCAACCATTGTACAGTGTGACTGATGTTTACTGTCAGCAATGGGGGATTCATTCAGTTCATTGCATTTTATTTTGATGACTTCACTACATTACATTTTCTGTAAATTGGGAATAAATCTGTGTAAACAGACAATCAAATGCTATTTATAACGTTGCACTGAGTTTTCAACTTACAGTTTTGAATGTTCCATTCTTTTTTTTGCTATGCTTTCATTTACAATCTCCGTTGGTCATGTCATTTTACACTTCTGACATCATCAGTGAGTTCTACCCCATGTGATGCCTGATTCTGTCCAATCAATCAATCGGAGACTGCTGGCATGCAGACCAGTGGAGGCTGCTGAGGGGAGGACAGCTCATAATAATGTCTGGAATGGAGCAAATGGAATGGCATCAAACACATAGAAACCATGTTTGATACCATTCCACTAATTCCGTTCCAGCCGTTAACACGAGCCTGTCCTCCCAAATGAAGGTGCCACCAACCTCCTGTGACGCTGACAGCCACGCTCCCCCGGGGGTGGCCTCTTATCTACTCTGATTGTAGCTATACAGAAAAGCCATTTGCATTTTCTAAGCATCCTACATACTCTTTGATGCATAGTTTCAGGAAAGGTCAAAATGGTTTTGTTTTCTCATGAGAAATGTTGTTTATACAGTAAGAGACTTTATGAAGGATTTGGTTTTTCTATCGAAATTCCATTCACATGAGAGAAGATTGTGATCGTTTTTATTGGGGGTGCTATTTTAAATGTCAAAGACGTGCACACACCCCCTACCTCACAGCACTTAATGTTGATCTAGCAGGGTTGGACAACTATAAGGAACACATCTCAGCTACACTATCAGAGGGCAAGCTGGTGCCTACCCAATCTTGAAAAAAAATATCCTAGGTAGGATAAAGACTAGGGGTCGATTTGGGTAACACTTTCGAAAGCGGGCCACTTTGTACCAGGTTTGCTTGTTTGTAAATGTCCTTTATTTATTGTGTGATTGGTCAACCCACAACCTTTTGAATGGAGCTGGCCCCTCCCCTGAGCCTCCTGGTCACACCAGACCCTCTCGCTTACACCTGCAACGTTATAGAACCTTCAGATAGAAATGTTTACTGTAGATCCAATATGATTCTCTGTGTAGAAATGGGAATCGTGCCAGATCTATACATTACATTTCTATCTGCAGCGCTCTAGCGAAGGATGTGCAACCTCCTGAATAAACCCCTTCTTCAGGTGGAGTACGGCTTGAGCAGAGGGGAACACAAACTTGGTGTCTCACTAGTTTAAAAGGGGTTACTTCCATCCTTGTCTTGTGCCCTTCATCCATGCTTATCTAAGAAGATTGTATAGAAAAGCAATATGGAGGAAGCCTATTATTGGGTCGCTTGCCTAGACCCTAGAGGTAGATGGAGGATAAGAGACAGCAAGACTATTAAGACACAGCCAGGCTCACCCCTGCCTGCTTCCAACCTTCACTGTTCTCCCCATCAGGTCATGTCATGTCATGTCATGTGCCTTCATCACGTACATTAGTATATCTGCCTCTGATGATTTTGACATGGATTTAAATGGACATCGTTGAAATAAATCAAATTGGTTGATACAATTCATGCCCATCTCTGTTTTCTGCCTTGGTTTCATTATTTCACATAATTCACAGTCACTGTCTGACGGGAGAATGAGCCACACATTCATATAGAACCAACCAGCCAACCAGTTAGGTTCAAAATAAATCAAGAGATGGCATCAACATGTTGGAGTTGCTACAGTATCTTTGGAATCCTCCTTACCATTGTGCTCCTTTTGATGTTCTGATGGTTCTAATCCCAGAGCCGACTAGGTGAAAAATCTGTTGATGTGCCCTTAAGCAAGGCACTTAACCCTAATTGCTCCTGTAAGTCGCTCTGGATAAGAGCGTCTGCTAAATGACTAAAATGTATAAGCTTTGAGCGGCACCTTGCGGTAGACTTGAAAAGTACATGTTAAAATCTCCTAATTTCGCTGAAACGAACAAAAACTACAAACACTCCCAGCATGCATATAGTTCAACATCTCCATTCCCAGGATACTTTGCGAATCAAAGATGGTGACTTGCATAACAACGTTCATGTAACATACTGTAGTTAAATATATTATTTAAATCTACATTTATTGCGTAATTGTCTTCAATGTAAGTGCAGCACAATGCCTAAATACTACGAGGACAAAGAGGAGGATGGCAGGGCATGCTCAGGAATCAGGGAGGACTTCAAGGCATGTCTCCTTCAACATGACTGCGTTGTAAAGGTAACGTTATGGCAAATATTATTTCCCCTTTCATCTGAGGTTATGGTTTGCTAGCTAATATTATGCTTTACAGTTTTACTTTTATAACATCCCTTATTTTAAAGCGTAGGCCTACCTTCAATTGTAAATGCTGGTTGGTTGGTTGAGCCACACTTTCATTACAAAGTAAAGTGCACAGCTTTCTGCACCTGATCATGGGGTATAGGTATTGATGCATGTGTTGTGTGGCCAACGTAAACGGTGAGAATGATCAATAACATATCAAGACACCAGTCTTGGTAGAAAGTGTTTGACTAACTCCATGTTGTCCATTCCTGCAGGAGGGGAAGATGCCCAGCCAGTGTCTGAAGGAGGGCCACTGTAAAGCACTGCAGACCTCTTTCTTTGAGTGTAAGAGATCCATGGTGAGCTCATCGGTCATCACTGACGTCAATGACGTTCATTCAACACTTGTCAAATCCTTATGTATGGAACTGACTTGTTTCTGATCTTTCTCTATTTCTACAGCTAGATAACCGGTCCAGATTCAGGGGAAGGAAAGGCTACTGATGGACCAAAGTTGAAAATATCTGGAACACTCACAGCACTGAAATTATTAATTGTGAATAGTAGCTAAACTAACTTAAAGGGGTCCATATGGGGGGTTGTATTTTATTATGCTAATTTCACTTGAGCACTTGATTGAGGTGGTTCTGTAGAGAAAATATATGGTCTTCAAGTAGGTATGTTTGTTGGACTTTTTTTCCTCCTGACATGATTGAGTCTGTGAATAGGCCTACCACAATTCAAACTAAAGACACTTGTAAGTGTGTGGAAGAAATATGCTGGGCTGCACTTCTGCTTCCATGTTCTGAAATGAGCGAACTTCTAGGAACTCTAAAGCAGGACTGTCAGCTCTCCGCTTGGCTTCTCTGATGATTGACAGACTGCTAAATTGGGCATCTGTTTTGAACAACCGCGTGTAATAAATATATCATTGAACAGATTAAGTGTTTGCGAATGTGCTTGAAGTGTGTCATAATGGAGTGTTCAATGCACGCGACTGCTGGTATGAGTTTTAATTACAATATTTATTTTATTCCAGTTTTATCTGTGTGACGAGGCACGATTGTTGACAGCGAGCTGACAATACAGTAAAAATACATCACGGTATCATTCCTACAGACCTGAGTGAACAGCAGGATTAATAGAAATGGGGACATACAAATATTACAAGAATTACGTAAGAAATTATATGAAATGTATTTAAACTCCTTCATGAATGGAGGTAAAACGGTCTTTCAGATTTCTATGTACACCATTTTTTTTTTGTATGTAGTCATTTAGCAGACGCTCTTATCCAGAGCGACTTACAGGAGCATTTAGGGTTAAGTATTGGTATTGGTATTTATTAGGATCCCCACTAGCCGCTGCAAAAGCATCAGCTACTCTTCCTGGGGTCCACATGAAACATGACATAATACAAAGTAAAGAACATTATTAGTCAAGGACTGACATACATCAATGTAAAACTTCACACATAGCCTACATATCAGTACATACACACAATATCTAGGTCTAATACATAGTACAGTGCAAATTACAATACAGTGGGGAAAAGTATTTAGTCAGCCACCAATTGTGCAAGTTCTCCCACTTAAAAAGATGAGTTTTCACACACTGTTGCTGGTATTTTGGCCCATTCCTCCATGCAGATCTCCTCTAGAGCAGTGATGTTTTGGGGCTGTCGCTGGGCAACACGGACTTTCAACTCCCTCCAAATATTTTCTATGGGGTTGAGATCTGGAGACTGGCTAGGCCACTCCAGGACCTTGAAATGCTTCTTACGAAGCCACTCCTTCGTTGCCCGGGCGGTGTGTTTGGGATCATTGTCATGCTGAAAGACCCAGCCACGTTTCATCTTCAATGCCCTTGCTGATGGAAGGAGGTTTTCACTCAAAATCTCACGATACATGACCCCATTCATTCTTTCCTTTACACGGATCAGTCGTCCTGGTCCCTTTGCAGAAAAACAGCCCCAAAGCATGATGTTTCCACCCCCATGCTTCACAGTAGGTATGGTGTTATTTGGATGCAACTCAGCATTCTTTGTCCTCCAAACACGACGAGTTGAGTTTTTACCAAAAAGTTCTATTTTGGTTTCATCTGACCATATGACATTCTCCCAATCCTCTTCTGGATCATCCAAATACACTCTAGCAAACTTCAGATGGCCCTGGACATGTACTGGCTTAAGCAGGGGGACACGTCTGGCGCTGCAGGATTTGAGTCCCTGGCGGCATTGTGTGTTACTGATGGTAGGCTTTGTTACTTTGGTCCCAGCTCTCTGCAGGTCATTCACTAGGTCCCCCCGTGTGGTTCTGGGATTTTTGCTCACCGTTCTTGTGATCATTTTGACCCTACGGGGTGAGATCTTGCGTGGAGCCCCAGATCGAGGGAGATTATCAGTGGTCTTGTATGTCTTCCATTTCCTAATAATTGCTCCCACAGTTGATTTCTTCAAACCAAGCTGCTTACCTATTGCAGATTCAGTCTTCCCAGCCTGGTGCAGGTCTACAATTTTGTTTCTGGTGTCCTTTGACAGCTCTTTGGTCTTGGCCATAGTGGAGTGTGACTGTTTGAGGTTGTGGACAGGTGTCTTTTATACTGATAACAAGTTAAAACAGGTGCCATTAATACAGGTAACGAGTGGAGGACAGAGGAGCCTCTTAAAGAAGAAGTTACAGGTCTGTGAGAGCTAGAAATCTTGCTTGTTTGTAGGTGACCAAATACTTATTTTCCACCATAATTTGCAAATAAATTCATTAAAAATCCTACAATGTGATTTTCTGGATTTTTTTCTCTCTCAATTTGTCTGTCATAGTTGACGTGTACCTATGATGAAAATTACAGGCCTCTCTCATCTTTTTAAGTGGGAGAATTTGCACAATTGGTGCTGACTAAATACTTTTTCCCCCCACTGTATATATAAAATGGCTGTGTCTCTTCACAGTCCCCTTTGTGCAGTAAGGTGTTTTTTTTAACTGGTTTTATTGCTAGCTGAAGTTACCTGGGGTGGCAGAGAGTTCCGTTTATTCATAGCTCTATTTAATATTGTGTGTTTCCCAGCCTCTGTTCTGGACCTGGGGACTGTGAATAGACCTCTGGTTGCATGTCTTGTGTTGTACCGATGAGTGTCCGAACTGTGTGCCAACTACTTGAACAGACAGTTCGGTATGTTCAACACATCAATACCTCGCACAAAGACCAACAGTGATGCAGTCAATCTCTCCTCAACTTTGAGCCAGGAGAGACTGACATGCATGTTACTTACACTTTCCCTCCGTGGACATCTAAGTTTGATACGTGCTGCTTTGTTCTGGACCAACTGCAATTTACCTATGTCCTTCTTTGCCGCACATGACCACACAGCTGGGCAGTAGTCCAGGTGCGACAAAACTAGGGCCTGTAGGACCTGTCTGGTCGACTGAGATGTCAAGAAGGCAGAGCAACGTCCTATCATGGATAGACCTCTTCCCATTTTAGCAACCATTGAGTCTATATGTTTTGACCATGAAAGCTTGCTATTTGTATTCAAATTTATTAGGAATCCCCATTAGCAGCTGCCAAGGCAGCAGCTACTCTTCCTGGGGTCCAAACACTATCTTGGGTTACACCCAGCAGTTTAGTCTCCTCAACTTGCTCAATAGCCACATTATTCAATAATAGATCTAAACGAGGTTTAGCGTTGAGGTAGTGATTTGTCCCAAAAATGATGCTTTTAGTTTTTTAGATATTTAGCACCAGCCTATTGCTAGTTACCCATTCTAAAGCTGACTGGAGCTCTATGTTAAGTGTCTCATTTATTTATTTTACTGTTGCAGCCGACGTGTATACTGTTGAGTCGTCAGCGGACATAGACACACAGGCTTTATTTAAGGTCAGTGGAAAAACAGGAAACAATAATGTCCCTAGCCGGCTGCCCTGCGGTACACCACACTCAACTGAATTTGCATGAGAGAGGCTTCCATTAACGAAAACCCTCTGTGTTCTATTAGATAGGTAACTCTCAATCCATAATAAGGCAGAGGATGCAAATCCATAACACCTACGCTTTTTTTAGCAATAGGTTATGATCAAAGACATCAAAAGCTGCACTAACAAAACAGCTCCCACTATCTTCTATCAATTTCTTTCAGCCAATCATCAGTAATTTGTGTCAGTGCCGAGCATGTTGAGTGCCCTTCCCTATAAGCATGCTGAAAATCTGTTAATTTGTTTTCTGTAAAATAACTTTGAATTTGATCAAACACACATTTTTTCAAAAAGTTTGCTAAGCACTTGTAACAGGTTGATTGGTCGGCAGTTTGAACCATTAAAGGGTGCTCTGCTATTCTTGTGTAGCTGAATGACCTTTGCCTCCCTCCATGTCTGAGGGCACACATCGTCTTCTAGACTTAAATTGAAGATGTGACAAACAGGAGTCACAATCTATTCCGCTACCAACCTCAGCAATTTACCATCCAGGTTGTCGGTACCAGGTGGTTTGTCCTTATTTATTGATAGCAAACTTTTTTTCACCTCTTTCACACCCACTTTGTGGAACTTAAAACTACAGTGCTTGTCTTTCATTATTTGGTCTATTATGCATGAATATGAAGGCTCAGAATTTGTTGTTTGCATATCTTACCTAAGTTTGCTAATCTTGTGAACAAAAAAGTTGTTAAAGTGGTTAGCAATATCAAAGGGTTTTGTTATGAACAAGCCATCTGCCTCAATGAAAGATGGAGCTGAGTTTGCTTTTTTGCCTAGAATTTCATTTAAAGTAATGCAGAGCTTTTTACTATCATTCTTTATATCATTTATCTTTGTGCTATAGTATAGTTTCTTCTTTTTGTTTAGTTTCGTTATTGACTTTCTCAATTTACTGTATGGTTGCCAGTCTGCTGTGTTGTCAGACTTATTTGCTATTCCCTTTGCCTCATCCCTCTCAGCCATACAGTTTTTTAATTCATAATCTACCCATTGGGATTTGGCAGTTCTAACAGTCAGCTTCTTGATGGGCGCATGCCTATCAGTATCCGGAAGAAGCAGTTTCATAAATGCTTCAAGTGCAGCGTCCGGATGTTCCTCATTACACACATCAGACCAACAAATATTTTTCACATCTTTGACAAGGACACATCAACATCAACAGATTTGCCCTTTGTATTGAGCAGTCATACACTGTGTGGCCCTATTTCATGAACCCACACATTGTCTGTCCAAGATCAGATACAAAGACATGAAAATACGTTCCTTTTTAAAGTGATGCTGCAGAGGTTTTGTAAAAAAAAAGTTTTCCTGCAATTCGTATGATATAATAATATAATATGCCATTTAGCAGATGCTTTTATCCAAAGCGACTTACAGTCATGCGTGCATAATTTTTTTTGTGTACGGCTGGTCCCGGGGATCGAACCCACTACCTTGGCGTTACAAGCGCCGTGCTCTACCAGCTGAGCTACAGAGGACCATGTTCCCAATTCCAATTCTTATAAAATGTTACGAATTTGTAAGTGCTTCTTAATATCCCGTTCAATCTCTTTAACCAGTTGAGTCTCTGTTCTCTAATCAGCTGTGTAAGTGGGAGCCACTGTAGTAATGTTTATGTTAAGGATGGATTTTGGTGTATGCTTAAGTAATGGTCTTGGGGTGACTGGATGAGGTTAGAGTTGTCACTGTTCTCTGGTTACGGTCCCATAGAGGGGTCATGGTCACCAAACAGCTGTTAATTTAGTTCTACAGTCTAGTGGTTAGCTGTAGCAGAGCCGGTCTAGACATTACATCAGGGCGTCCATCATCAGCTGCTCAAGGCTCTCCATGTTCACCTTCCTCATGACAAAGGCCTTGTGAGTCTTCTTCAGTGTGCCCAGCGTGTTCAGGATCATCATGCCGCGCGTGTGCCCATCAGCTCCCCGCCATGTGGTCGCTCTCAATGATAAAAGGCGTCATCAATTGTCGCCGCCATAGCGTAGGAGTCACATGACACAAAGCCCATACCGTCGACAATCTGCACCTGGGAGCGCTCGCTGTAGGACTCCTCCATAGTGTGACAGAAGATCCGGGCCATGAAGTGAGCCTTCTCTGACTCCTGAGCCAGCCAGCCATCACACCAAGACTGTAGAGTGGAACCAAAACAGACCAGAAAAACATAAATCACAATGTAGAAGGTATTGGTAGTGTTTTATAATTTATTCAGGACGATGTAAGCTGCTTACGGGTTGGCGGCGAAGTTGAACTCTGCACACATTGTGGTGTTTCCTCTGGCTAAAGACAGGCAGAACACCGGTATCACATTAAAGCCTATGGCAATCGACCCATTTGTCTATATATTTACCATTAGTATACCTGATAAGTTGACCTTCTGAAGCAAATAAATCATAGCCCTTACACTCTGTTTTGCCTCCCATGTTATAGAGGCCTTTGAGTTTCCTGGGAAGGGAGGGCTCCATCCTTACAGCCAGAGCTAGGTTGGTGAGGGGAGCCGTGGCCACCAGAGATACCTGGGAGAGACAGGGAAACACCTGCATTTACAACAGGATCTCTCTCTCTCTGCTGTGTGTGCATCTTGCTAGCTCATTGGCTAGAACTCTAATTGCTAGGGGGCTGGCCAACATGGGGGAAAATGGCACAGCTTCCAGACAAACAGTTGCTTTCAAACTAGGGCTTTCGTGGCTAATTGAGGTAAAACAGTAATTCTGCCCATAGATTATGCATGTATGAACTACACATTGACAAATCCAGCCTAAAGCGGGAGGTTTAAAAAAATACTTAGTGGTCGCCAAAGTTCAGGACCATGTCTTTAAGTAGTCATGTTTTTTTTTTTACTAAAAGGTAACTGAGGTATGGTCTTCTATACACTGTGATGTATTTACCCAACTAGACACCAAAGTCTGGGGAGATAGAGAGTGAGGAGTTGTGAAGTCAGTGATAATAAACTAGAGGTGAACAAGAGTGACTGAATGATCATGTAGAACAGTCTGATTGGTTTCAATTCTGATTTGCAGTCTGCAGACTAACCTGGGTATTAGCTACAGAGTTGTATTGTGTAAACACATCCATATTATTTAAAAGAGAGCCTAAGGTGTATAACACCGGTTGTGGTATTGAACCTGTCACAGGCAATAAAGCTCAGCACGTGCCGGCAAATCTGAACGTACAAACTCTGCAGCAGCAGAATGTATAGAGCCCTTGAATTTGGGGCATAGGTCTACTACCCCGATATAGTCGACTATCCACAAGCCTACGCTTTAAATTAATGTTATTTATTTAAAGCGTATATATGCACCTGCTTTCCGCTCACCTCCTCCGTGTAGGTCTACGGTTAATATGAACACACTCCAATGCTCCTCCAACATGCAATTTAGCTAATTGTATTGCCGACTTCTGGGCTGTCTCGCGAGTGAGGCAGCGAATATTTCGGCGGGCAGATTCGCTACTGCACGTGCTGTCCTCAAATTACAGCTGCAGTCCGATGAGTAGTTTGTAGAAGTGGGTAGCTGGATCCCAATATTAGTATAGGCGAGTGTATAGGCGAGTGGGTGTGTCGGGAAAAAAAAAGTAGTGGGCGTGTGGAAAGCGGTGGGTGTGTCGAAGCGCTCTGCTATAGGTTAGAGTCCGTTTTGATTGAGCTGTGTTTTCTTTCTTTCGTTTCTTACCACTTACTTAGCGAGTTTTCAGACCCCTCTAGCGACATATTTTCAAAAAAGCAACTAGCGACTTTTTCTGGTGTTATTGGAGACTTTTGGAGACTGACGTGAAAGCACGTATCGTTATTACTCTTCTCAACAAGCAGCGGGTGCTTTGTTACCCCGTCCCAAAGCACTCACAGGCGGCCCAGTCCTCCCGCAGCAGTCCCTCCCAGCTGCAGTCAGAGCAGGAGATGTTCACCCCTCCGCATCCAGACTGCGCATGCGGGAAGCCGCCGCTGGCTGATCCCGCCCTGGCTTACATTCAGGGCTGGATGTAAATGTAGGGTGTTTTTTACTCACTTTTTGTCTCTCCCACAACGTTATTCCTCTCTCCTACAGCTTCCATCACAATTACATGCACATGGCCAATTATGCAAATTAGGTGATGACGTCATTTAGCGACTTCTAGCGACTGCCAAATAGCTACTTTCCTTACTGAGGAGTTGGCAACACTGCCGTCGTGCTTGTCAAGCAGGAGCGAAAGGCACTGTGTCCAGTGTTGCCGCTCATGCCCTCCCATTGAGTAGTAGACTGTATGTATCTATCTCTCTCCAGTGGATAAAACACATAGGCTAATGCATCATTATATTACAATGCAGAGGACAGTGTTTGTTTAAAACTTTGTTTGCTATGCAACAGCTCAATTAATAAAACAGTTAAGCCTACTAAGAGCCTGACAGGGCAAAAAGGGAAAGAAAGATAGTTCAAGGTTTTAAAGAGGCCTTATCTAGACAATTTAGAATTGTGTGTGTGTGTGCACGTACGTGCGTGCGTGCCCAGGCAGACAGAGAGACAGACTACAAAGACCAGAGGTATACTTTACATGTCACACAGGATATGGTGAAACAGTTTACTGCTCATATTTTAATAGCTCAAGTTAGAGTTTAGGGGGAAAGCAGATTTTAAAGCAAAGCCTGTACCTGTACAGATACAGATGTTTCTACCTGAAAGTGTGTGGTTCAAAAGCGCTCAATACATACAAAGAAAAATACATGACATGCAAAATTAAATGGATAAAACTTGCAGCATTTTGGCAACTTTTTTTCAGCAATTTTCAGTGCATCAAGAATATTCAGCAAAATAACATATAAAACTGTTTTCCTAAATAAAAATAAACTGTCTCTGTAATGTGCAATAAAAGCTATAGGTAAACATGGAAACAAAAGCTAGTAAGGGGTTCACAGTACAATTTAACGCAAAACACTGTCAATTCTAAACAGGCTTCTTTCTATGCAGTGTACAAGTCCATTATTTCCAAAAATACAATAATAATGTGAGGCTTTTCTATCTACTGTAGATGCATTCAAAAGTAAGACACTTCAATTTCGCTCCATCGGTTGTACAAATAATAAGCCAGTGTTTTGTTGCTCCTGTCATGTACTAGTCAGCCAGTCGAGCTCTGCAGTGTCAGAGTGAGTTAGCTTCTATCAGTGCTGTAGTATTCCTCTGGGATTATAAAAAGAGATGAGATTAAACTAACGGAGAAAAGCTGCCGACATAGGAGGAGGAACTTTGTTAAGATTTCTTATAACACTGTTCCTTATTCTAAGCTAATATGTTATAGTTTAGCTGAGTCTATAGTTTGATTTAAAGTTAATATGCCTACCATCTAGGTCCTGCATATAAACATTACTTTATGAACAGACAGGGTTTGGGGGGAGTGCAAGATTTTGTGAGTGCAAGCATGTGAGCATTTATTTTAATTGAGATGTTTTTGGATGACTTCTGTTGTGTGTGAACCCCATCCATGCGTGCATCTACTATAGTGGAGCATTGTACCGTGCACTCAATGACAATATATAAAACGTAAAATAAACATGCAGTGGCAAGTAAAAGATGAACCTTGACCTCTGTAACTGTCTATGACAGTAGAACAACTAAAACCCAGGATAGTGGCCCTCTATTTTGCACTAACTCTGTCCAGTAACTGCATCACCAAATAAAATTGGGATAGATCTTCATACATCATAGAAACAAGTGTCTATATCTAATCCCTGTGTATAATCAGGTCACTGTGCTTGTAGTAGGAATGGAGTGTATGAGCAAATCACACATTGATGCTCTGCACACAAAGGTTTTGTTCTCTTTAAATTGACTTGAGTTGAATTTTCTCTTTAAAGTTCCATGAGAGACAGTGGTAAGAACCCAGACAATGTGATAAGAGCTGTAAATAAAACTAAAACAAGTGCAACTCTACAATTAAAGGGGTTTTACGTCCAATAAAATCTGTGACAATGGATTTGAAAAGCTGTTTTTAAGTTGTTGTTGTTGTATTTGTTGTTGTGTGCGTGTAGTGGTTCTCATGACAACGCAGCGATTCTAATTGCAAAGGAGAAGGAAGCGTTATCAAACAGTCTACCACAGATAACATGACATCATCAACAGTGAGTCAGCACTATAGAAAGGGGGAGGTTGCTTTCATGATGTTATTTTGCTTTTATGTTGTTGTTGACTTTGACATTGTTTAGTCCCTTTCCCCTTCTATTGGCTACTTTGAGAGATGGCCAGCTGTTCTGTCCAATCAGGTCTCTACTTTCCCATAGGTGCCCTCAGGGGGGCGGTATTGTTTGGGAAAGGCCTTCAGCTGGAGGGAGTTGAAGGCGTATTTACGACATCCTACATTCTTCATGGTGTTCTCTCGTCTGCAGCCCTCACTGTCAGAAGGAGGAGAGGAGAGGAAAGAGAAGGAGAGAGGAGAGGAGAGGAGAGGAGAGGAGAGGAGAGGAGAGGAGAGGAGAGGAGAGGAGAGGAGAGGAGAGGAGAGGAGAGGAGAGGAGAGGAGAGGAGAGGAGAGGAGAGGAGAGGAGAGGAGAGGAGAGGAGAGGAGAGGAGGGTTTTAAATAGATAAGATGGAGATGGAATTATATTAGAGGATATAAGAAAACATAAAGTTATTATAATCATGGACAGAATTCTTCCTTTTCTTCTAATTCTACATGGTAAACGTTACAATGTGTTGTCTCTTTTTGTTCAGGCAGTTATGTGGCTGGCTCACCTGCGCATGCAGTCGAGGGCCTGGAAGAAGACCTGTGGGGCCATGGCGTGCTCCTGCCGGAGTATCTGACACTGCTCCAGGGTTAGAGACATGGCTGTACGATCCTTAGCACTCTTACAGCTGGTGAAACGCACGCCATTCAGACGCCGACACACCTGGGGAAGGAGAGACCGAGAGACAGGGAGAGAGATAAATAAGGGGGGGGGGGGGGGAGAACGGGTGAGAGTAGAGAGTCAGGCAAAGACTTCTGCTCATTCAGTTAGTGATAGAAAAGAGTATCTTGTGGAGAAAGAGAACAAACACCATTGTAAATACAACCCATATTTATGTTTAACTGTTTTCCTTTTTGTACTTTAACTATTTGCACATCATTACAACACTGTATATAGACATAATATGACATTTGAAATGTCTTTATTCTTTTGGAACTTTTGTGAGTGTAATGTTTCCTGTAAAATGTGTATTGTTTATTTCACTTTTGTTTACTATCTACTTCACTTGCTTTGGCAATGTTAACATATGTTTCCCATACCAATAAAGCCCTTAAAATGAATTGAGACAAAGAGAAAGAGAAAGAGAAAAAGGAGAGAATGTCTCCACCTCCGCCGCCTGCCACAGGATCTCTACGTTCTTGCTCTTCCTGGCACTGATGTTCTGACTGAGCAGCTTTAGGAGCTCAGGCAGGCTGGTCTGACTACGGGTACGAGGGAGGCCTGGAGAGGAGAGGAGAGGAGTGGAGAGGAGTGGAGAGGAGAGGAGAGGAGAGGAGAGGAGAGGAGAGGAGAGGAGAGGAGAGGAGAGGAGAGGAGAGGAGAGGAGAGGAGAGGAGAGGAGAGGAGAGGAGAGGAGAGGAGAGGAGAGGAGAGGAGAGGAGAGGATTATTGCACTGACGTACATTTTAGGAACCAGGTTGTTAACCACTTAATTAGGGGAAAGAGGTTAAGATGAGGGTGTGTGTGACTCACAGTCCTCAGGTAGGACCTCTTTGAACTGGTCGTAATAGGAGCTGAGACGAGCCATATTCTCCATGTTAATCACCTCCTGGAGAGACGTGTCTCCAAACCTATAGTCACACAGATAGATGGGACAGACAGACAGACAGACAGACAGACAGACAGACAGACAGACAGACAGACAGACAGACAGACAGACAGACAGATAGTATTTTTCTTCATGGTATTGCTCACATCAGCATTTCTTACAGTCTTTAGGGAGTAGGCCTAATGTTCTCTCAGTCTCAATCATTGGCATCGTTGAGGAATTAGCATTTTATTTTCTGTTAAACTGGGTGTAAGCACATGTCATTTCTAGTCTGTACTGGCATATCTAATAAACGAGCTTAGAAAAAGCACAATAACAAGCGCCTCGAGATTATTGGAGGTAACCATCATCAATCAAATGGTATTACCACAAATATCAGCTGGCTGCCATTGCCATGGTAACACACCTCTTGACTACCCCTTCTTAACTCTCTTTTACATTGTGCTGCTGTTCCCTCCATCACCTCTCCTCCCTCCATCACCTCTCCTCCCCTATCACTCCTCCATCACCTTTCCTCCCTCTATCACCTCTCCTCCCTCCATCACCTCTCCTCCCTCCATCACCCCTCCATCACCTCTCCTCCCTCCATCATCTCTCATCCATCACTCCTCCATCACCCCTCCATCACCTCTCCTCCCTCCATCACCTCTCCTCCCTCCATCACCTCCCCTCCATCACCTCTCCTCATCTCTCCTCCCCTCTCTCGTTCACTCACTTCTCTGCCAGTGTCTGCTGTTCATTGATTCCCACATTGAAGAGAACAGGCTGCACCCGCAGCAGCATGCCGTTCTGGATCTCCCGTGGCAACGCATCAAACATCGGCGCCGGTAACGGAACCCTGACGTTGAAGCCGTCCCGGTTCCCAGTAATGACAGGCAGCATGTCTGGGCCGAAGACCGAGGTTGCCTGGATGACCTTAAAGGTGACGTTCCGCAGGTCCATCACGCCAACACTCATGTCCTCCAACATGGCCAGCTCCTCCCCTTTAAGATTGAAGAGAGTAAGGGGTCAGAGTACGTTTCAGTTCCTCCCCTTTAAGATTGAAGAGAGTAAGGGGTCAGAGTAGGTTTCAGTTCCTCTCCTTTAAGATTGAAGAGATTAAGGGGTCAGAGTACGTTTCAGTTCCTCCCCTTTAAGATTGAAGAGAGTAAGGGGTCAGAGTAGGTTTCAGTTCCTCCCCTTTAAGATTGAAGAGAGTAAGGGGTCAGAGTAGGTTTCAGTTCCTCCCCTTTAAGATTGAAGAGATTAAGGGGTCAGGGTACATTTCAGTTCCTCCCCTTTAAGATTGAAGAGAGTAAGGGGTCAGAGTAAGTTTCAGTTCTCATATTTTAAGAGTAAGTGGGTTTCAAATCAACATAATCATGTGTGCCTGTGTGTGTGTATTCTCAGACAAAATCACACGCGCACACACACACAGGCAGGAGGTTACCATAGGTGCTAAGCAGGCCCTCATGCTGGACCAGCAGGCCGATGGTGTGGAGCTGCCTGAGGAAGCCGTCGTCACAGAGACAGTTCCTCAGCTTGATGACGAAGCCACAGATCAGAGCTGACAGCTACACAGGGGAAAACACCAATACAACTATAATCATCTATATCATCATCTGTCAAACATCTATAACAACAATGTTATTGATCAATACAATAACAATGTATATTATAGAACAGCAATCAAATCCATTTAGTTATGCTGTAGTGCAAGAGTAGTGTTGTGTGTATGCGTGTGTGAGTGTGTGTACCTGCGTGTGTGTGGGTGTACCTACGTGTGTGTGGGTGTGTGTGTGTGTAAACCCACTGTCTGGCAGAAGACCACATCTCTCCTGTACTGTAGTGTGAGGTTCATGGCGATGGTGGGAGCACTGTCTTGCATCAGTAGGAACACCATGGACTTCTTAGCCTTGTCACTCATCAGAGACACACACTCTGACAGGGTGGTCAGGAGAGGGTACAAGGCCTCACTCCATTCACCTGGTACAGACAGGAGAGTGGTTATACAGTATATACACACAGACCTTTACACACGCACGCACACACACACACACACACAAACACACACACACACACACGCACGCATGCACACGCACACACGCAAACACGCACACACGCACACGCACACACACACACAAACACACACACACACACACACACACACACACAGTCTTGTACAACTAACCTTGTGGGGACACACAATTCAGTCTTATTCAAAATCCTATTTTCCCTAAACCTAACCCGTACCCTTACCCTAACCCTAACCCTAACCCTAAAACTAACCCTAGCTCCTAACCCTAACCCTAAACCTAATTCTAACCCTAACACTAATTCTAACCTTAACCCTAAACACACTAGAAATAGCATTCTGGTCCCCACAAGTATAGTTAAACATGTCCAGACACACACACACATTCTTGCTCTTACCTGGGGAGGGCTTTTCTTTTTCCACGTCTGGGCTGCTGTCTAGAGGGGAGAGAAGAGAGAAGTAATAACATCATAGTGTTTATGTCTGCTAGTTAAAGAATGATGTTACAATATAGAACAGTCAAAGTAGGCGTGAACCTACAGTGTTGTTGTCTTTCATGGTTTGATTGACATGTTGTGCTCAGATGAGGTAATGATGACGATGATGATGATGATGGAGGAAGGGTAGGTGATGAAGATGACGATCCGGGGTGTATCCAGAAGGCTTCCCTGTTTCCATGGATACCTCATGGGATTCACACACATTCACTTTTATCCCCTGACCTCAACTTTTAAACCAATCGGCCCACCCACCCATCAATCATTCCCCTCAATCAGTTAGCTTGAAAATCAGGAGATGCAAGAATTTCTAGTTAAGTAGCCTATTTCACTTCAATAAATACATTCTACTAGTATGTGAATGTATGTGTATGTTTACTTTTCTTAGTAGGGGTGTTGGTCATCTGCTGAACATCCAGGAACACATCCTCACTGCTGCTGTCACTCTGCAGCCTGTCTTTGGCCAGCAGTCTTTCCACCATCTGGATCACACTGTCCAGACTCTTATCTATGTTCAAACACACCTTCTCCTGGAGGGTAGAGAGGGTGGGTCAGAGAGAAGAGAGAAGAGGGGGTAGCATGACAGAAAGACAGAGGGATGAAATATGAAATAAACTTTGTATATACATTTTATACAATATTGTTGTTATTCTCAATTGTTAAACTGAAAATGATCAATGACTCCTTACCCAGTCCTCCTCATGCCAGTCAGCCTGTAGGGATGAGCGCTTGCCTCTCCCCCCCTCTCCCTCCAGGTATATTGAGTGGCGAGGGGAGATGGAGTGGCGCGAGGGGGAGGTTGATTGGCGCGAGGGGGAGGTAGAGGAGCGAGAGGGGGAGGTAGAGTGGCGAGAGGGGGAGCGGGAGGGAGAGGGGGTGAGGGAGGATGGGGAGGGACTGCCCTTCTGGGCGATGCATTCCGGCCGGGCGGCAGAAAGGGCTAGGATGGCTGTGGACAGCAGCTTAGAGTCACACACTGTCACCAACTGATGAGTCTGGAGAGGGGGAGAGAGATGGAGGAGAGACATGGAGAGGAGGAGAGAGATGGAGGAGAAAGATTGAGGAGCGAAAGGGAGAGGGGAGATATGGAGGAGAGACATGGAGAGGAGGAGAGAGATGGAGGAGAGACATGGAGAGGAGGAGAGAGATGGAGGAGAGAAATGGAGAGGAGGAGAGAGATGGAGGAGAGAGATGGAGAGAGATGGAGGAGAGACATGGAGAGGAGGAGAGAGATGGAGGAGAGAAATGGAGAGGAGGAGAGAGATGGAGGAGAGAGATGGAGAGAGATGGAGGAGAGACATGGAGAGGAGGAGAGAGATGGAGGAGAGACATGGAGAGAGATGGAGGAGAGACATGGAGAGGAGAGAGATGGAGGAGAGAGAGGGAGAGGAGAAAAGAGATGGAGGAGAGAGATGGAGAGGAGAGAAATGGAGGAGAGAGATGGAGGATAGACAGGGAGAGGAGGAGACAGAAGATTTATAATAGTGTGTATTAATACAGTGAAATACATTCATTGCATAGATACAGTGCCTTGCAAAAGTATTCATCCCCCTTGGT